>NC_051078.1:8004812-8107312 GCF_004664715.2 Peromyscus leucopus
TCATAAGAAATGGAAATTTACATGGTAGAAAATTTTATTTGGATCTAGTTCCGTGAGTTCAACCAACAGCTGAACTTCCTTTTTTCTCCCCAAGAGACTGAAATAAAAACATGATTATCTAATCCAATTTGAGGCTACATGGTTGATTGCCAGTAAAACCTAGTGGTGAGGTAACTATCCCTGGTCTGTAAGCAGACAGTGAGCTCTCTTGATGTTAGAACTAGAAATTGCCTTCTGAGCCAGGGGAGTGGGGAGTGGGGGGGTGGGAGAGGGGAAGGGGGGGTTGGGTGGTGGCGCACGCCTTCAATCCCAGCACTCAGGAGGCAGAGGCAGGCAGATCTCTGTGAGTTCAAGGCCAGCTTGGTCTACAAAGTGAGTTCCAGGACAGCCAGGGCTACACAGAGAAACCCTGTATTGACAGCCAAATAAATAAATAAATAAATAAATAAAACCTGATCAAAATAAATATACTTTAAACATATATATGTGTAGATAGATAGATAGATAGATAGATAGATAGATATAGGCAAATTTTTAAAAAGATAGTTTAGATAGATACCAAGAGATTTGGTCCCATGCAAAGATTTATTGCATGTTTTAATCCCATCATCACACAATCCCTAAGGTATTCTCCAAACTTTCTATTCGATTCTTGTGTTTAATGGCAATGGTTTTGCCATTAAACAAGATTCCCTGCTCCACTGAGGTGAAGAGCAGCAGAATTTTATCTTTATATTGATTCTGAGGTTGTCCCTAGAGTCTCATCTCTTGTAGGAGGCCATCCTTGCCCTGTCTGCTCACATTAGCAGAGCTTCCACAGCCGTGTGTTTCCGAACTCTCCACACAGCCTATCAATGGTGTTGATTGATGTTTGAATTGTTCTCCTTGGAGAGAACAGGATCTTCTGCCAAGCTGAACTACACCCTCCTTTCCTGCCTCAGCCCTTGGAAAGAATTCACAGTCATTCCCAGAATCCTTTTAATTAAAATCATTTTGATAGGAGAAGTACTATCATTTCACTCACTTTTCTTTTAAGATTTTTATTGTTTGAGAATTTCATACATGTATACAATGTAATCTGATCACATTTAATTCCCGTTCCCTACCCCACTGTAACCCTCTCGTATCCCCCCAGCACACCCCTCCCACCTTCCTGTCCACGTCTTATCTACTTTTCTAAGTTCTCATTACGTAGATAATAATTACACATTTTAAATTATTCGCTCATCATTTATCACATTTCACAGCAAAATTGCATTTGCCTATGTCTTAGTTAGGGTATCTTTGCTGTGCTGAAAGATATCAAGAGAGGCCATTGGTGCAGGTGCTGCCTTCAGAGCCGGGGAAACCCTAGGATTGAAGATGCCATGAAGAAAGGTTAAGGCTCGCACTGGATTAGAGTCCTTGAAGAGAGCCATTGCTGAAAGAGAGCCTGAAGAGGCTATTGCTGAAAGTACAGACCAGTTGCAGTGAAGACCCCAGCATTTTGGAGACGCCAGTACCATCGGATGGCCATCAAGGACAACAGAAGGTGTGGAGTGGAACTGGCCTGAGCCTAGGGGACAAGTGGCATGTGCTGTGGATGGCAGAGCTGGAGAAGGGCTACTGCCAAGCCCTTTGGAGTCTAGAAGCTTGTGAGTCTCAGGAATGCAACATTGAACGTTATACTATTGGACTTTGGTTTTGCTTTGATTTGACTGAGTGTGCCCTGGTTCTTCACTCTTGGAATAAGAAAGAATGCAACTTATTTTTGATTTTATAGGAGCCCACAGCTGGGAGACTTTGGAGATTCATGGAAACCTTGCTATTTTAGAGAGACTGAGCTTTTAACCGTATCTGGATATTTTTAAAAGGTAGTGAGATTTTGGAAGTTGGAATGTTTAATATTCCCCTTTAAAACTTCACAGTTCAAGCCGGGCGTTGGTGGCGCACGCCTTTAATCCCAGCACTCGGGAGGCAGAGGCAGGCGGATCTCTGTGAGTTCGAGGCCAGCCTGGGCTACCAAGTGAGCTCCAGGAAAGGCGCAAAGCTACACAGAGAAACCCTGTCTCGAAAAACCAAAAAAAAAAAAAAAAAAAACTTCACAGTTCAAGCCTCCATCATTTCTACATCCTGGGCATTTTTATTATCCAAGCTTGTTGTTACAGAATTAGTCTACCTTTGAGTACTAATTTCTATTCTAGATAGCTTCTCCTCCTAAAGCACCATGATCAAAAGCAACCTGGAGAGGAAAGGATTTATCTTTCCCTACAGCTTTTAAGTCCATCACTGAGGAAAGTCAAGGCAGGAACCTGAAGACAGGAAGTGGAGCAGAGGTCTTGAAGGAGTGCTGCTGGTGATTTGATCTCCATTACTTGCTCGGGTTTCTTGCCTAGAGGTATCACCACCCACAGTGGGCCGAACCCTCCCACATTAATCATCAATCCTGAAAAGGAACCATAGGCTTGCCCCTGGCCAGTCTTACAGGGGCATTTTCTCAAATGAGTTTTCTTCTGCCCAAATGATTCCATCCTGTGCCGAGTTGACATAAAACTAGTCAGTACAGTCTACAACCACAATTATTAAGCCATATAATATGCCCCAAATTACTTACTCGTATATTATCAAATTATCTATATTTAAGATGATAACTGATGATTACTTACCCTAAGCGTAATTATCTATTTATATGTTTATCTTCATTGTATTGATATCTGATGATTACTTACCCTAGGCATAATTATGTATTTATATGTATCCTCATTGTATTGATATCTGATGATTGCTTACCCTAAGCATAATTATTTACTTATGTGTTTATCCTCATTGTATTACCATAATGGCTCCTGAACAGTTACCAAGCTTCAGACAACATGTAACAGGATTGGGTCCAAACATTCACGTGAGAGGTTCCAGGGCTAATGGATGTCACAGAACCAATGTATGACAGCTGATACCTTTCTGTTCCAGCTGAGGTAAAGGCAAAGGACACATCTAAGTCCCCCAGAGTTCCTCAGCATCTGCTGGCTGCTGATGCTACTTCTGGATTGAATAATAATCCATTAGCAAGTGACCTTCCAAGTCAAGTGTTTTGTTTTATTTAATTTTGCATTCTTAAGTTTTTATTTTTTGAGATTAATATAATTATATTATTCCTCCCTTTCCTTCCTCCCCTCCAAACCTTCAGATGTAACCCCTTGCTCTCTTTCAAATTCATGGACCTTGTTCCCTAATTATATATGATTTTATATACATATATACATTATATTATACATTATATGCTATATATAATGTATATATGAACCCACACAATGACCAGCATGGCATGATAACCCTAAGCATCCAGCAGTGGCATGCATACCTTGGTGGTAACCAACAGCTTCATAATTGATTTTGAGACCCACTCAACAGAATCATGTCTGGTCCTGAAAACCTAGCCAATGACTCGGGGTTAGTGAAGTCATGTGTCTTAGATGTCACTGTCTACAATCACCACTTGACCAAACCAGCATAATCTCTGACTCCATTCTAAACATTTGTCTTTGTACCTGCAGATAAATGCATAGGGAGTCAAGAGAATGGCTATACAAAGAAGACAAAGTGTAAGAAAAGACATAGTGGATCCACATAACATGATTAGTGATTATGTGTACATTGGCATGGGTATATATGAGTACAAATGCATCCTCTGAGAACTGCTTTAACCTGATGCCATCTTTCTATTTCCTCCTTATTATTTTCTAAATAGTCTACAAATTGGAAGCCGCAGTGTATGATGGGTACATTTTGTGATAAATCTACAGCCACTGATCTATTTGTACTTATTTGTTGGAAATTCCAGAAAAGAAAAATAGAAAACTTGTTTTTTTTCTTACACATTGTTTAAAATGTTAAACTACAAAAATATTTTTAAAAGCCTGTTGGTCTTCAGTACATTATAATGAACCTGAATAAGTTGGCCTTCTTGGCTACAAAATACCATGCCATAGGAACAGCCCATGCTTATACTACAGAATACTGAAGAAAGTTGTTCTCAATGCATGTAGATAAAGCACCAGTTGCTTTGATTGTGGAAATTACTGAGGTCCACATGCTTTCTCTTCAGAAGCCCTTTGAGGATTTATCACAATTTCTCACGCATGGTTGTGTGTGTGTGTATGTGTGTGTGTGTGTGTGTGTGTGTGTGTGTGTGTGTGTGTGTGTGCAGGGGAGTACTTAGGGTTTATGACACATCTGTGTCTAGAAGCCTGGATGAGCACTTAAAAACAAGTGGCCCAGTACCACCATCACAGAGGACTGCTGTTCCTGTACTGTGCGCATTCTATTAGAGACTTTTAATAGAGAAGTTTCTCGATCCATTTCTTCAAGCCTCGGGTTTTGTACTAACCACAGAACGTTCCTTATGCATCAACACCGAGTGTATCTCAGATGAGCGAAAACTACTCCTACCAAAGCCAGAAGGAATGCGCAAAACCCCTGGAGAAAAGGACACATTTTTGTGCCTCTGTTTCCAACAACAAATGGATTGGCACATGACATGGAACCCAAGTAAATAAAACTCTCAAATGGAAACTTCAAAACAAACGGCATGTGGAACACAAGTCAACTGTTAGTGAGTACAAACTTCAGCACGAACAGGGGACACAGCAAAGTAGGTCAGGCATTGGAAAGACGTCCCCACCCACCGCAGGGGGACGAAGAATAAGATTTAAGAGGAAAATCTTTGTGTCCAATTTTTAAATCACGTTTAAATGTCTCATATAAAGGCCACATGGTATTAAATTGGACATATGGAAAGTACAAAGTCCCTGGAATAATTAGCACTACCAATGAGAAATATGACTTTGGATGAATTAGGTCACTGAGGTTACTAAACTCACATCCTGTCAGGAGAGAGTGGTGTTAGGGTAAACGTTTCTCACATTTGTTGCCCAAATACATCTTGGAGTCCACATCAAACAAAACGGGCATTTCAAAAGACCAGTGCAGACCAAAAATAGGTTAAGTTAATAATTAGACAAATTTGAACCTTTGTGTTCTGAGCAGGGTATGAGGGAAAAGGAGGGACAGAAAATCAGTACCTGTCTCTCTCTAGCATTTTGTAGACTCTGCTGCTTAGGAATTATTAGATACATTTTTGTTTTTAAAAAACCACAGCACTCGTAAACCTGATATTCATGATTAGATCTATTGTTTGATTTAGGCTTTCAAAGCTTTTGTGTATATGTTTTAAAGGTCTCACTAGGAAGTACTAGGTAGCCTGAAACTAGCTGGTAGACCAGGCTGGCCTCCAACTCAAGTAGATCTGCCTACTGCTGCCTTCCTAGTGCTAAGATTGAAGGCATGCATGACCATGCCCTGTTTAATAGGCTTTTTGTTTTTTTTTCTTTTTTTGAGACAAGATTTCTCTGTGTAGTTTTGGTGCCTGTCCTAGATCTCGCTCTATAGGCCAGGCTGGCCTTGAACTCACAGAGATCCACCTGGCTCTGCCTCCCAAGCATTGGGATTAAAGGTGTGCGCCTCTGTCACCTGACTGTTTAATAGGATTTTTGTTTTGGTTTTATTTTATAGAGAAAAAGAGCAGGACATAGTGCATGCTTCCTTTTTTTCCTAACATTTGGGAAACAGAGACAGGCAAATGGCTATGAGTTGGAGGCCAGCCTGGTCTACATAGTAAGTTCCAGGCCAATAAAAGCTACATTGTGAGGACTTGTCTCAAAAACAAAACATAACAAAACAAAACAAAAAACAACAACAAAAAACAATAACAAAAACCTAAAATTAAAACAAAATAACACACACAAACACACAAAGACAAAAACAAACAAAAAGCAACTATGATTGTGTAGGAGGCACTAAGGTCTTTGTGTTCACAGATGAGAATTAGGGAGCCCTGGTTTAAAGGGGTTGTTCCTTCAAGGGGAAGGAATGCAGTACCTGTAACCCGCCCAGAAAGCTGGAGCAGACATGCCTTCTAGCCTGGTGACATTAGCACTATGTGTGTGGCTAGAGATGTTTCTGGCACCGGATCCTCCTCCAGACCTATATCCTAAGCTTGTCTTTCTCAGTCAATCTACAGAATCTATATTTATAGACTTTACAAGAAGATTCAATGTAGTCTGATCTCTATTTAGCTTACCTCGTTCCTCAAGGAGATTTATGTCTGCTTTGTTGTACACTCGGGATTGAGTTAATTATCACCAAAGCAGTTTTCACCAAATTGTGATTAAATATGCCATAAACAAACCACTCAGGGTCAAACTCCAGAAGCTTGAGCCAAAAATGGCTGTTGAGTGGTGTTGAACTGAACCACCTTCTTATCTCCCACAGCTCATTACTCTGCTGGCTGTGGAGGCTGCAGAGACCCCTGCGTGCTGTGCTAAAGAGATGACTCTGTTGTTAAGAGCACTTCCTGCTGCTGCTCCTGAGAACCAAGGTTTGATTCCCAGCACAAGAGGCTGTAACTCCAGTCTCAGGGGATCCAGATATGTCTTCTGGCTTCTGCTGACACTAGGCAAGCAAGCAGTACACAGACACCAGCAGGAAAAGCAGCCGTGTACATAAAAATAAAAATAATGAAAGGTGCACAAAAATAACAATAATAAAAACTAAATACAAAGAAATGCAAAATCTGGTTTTGGTGGCAAAGTGAGTATTTCAGAGTTACATTAAGTATTTGAGAACTGGGCCTTTTGTTTTTATTTGTTTGGTTGTTTTCCTCTTTGGAAAAGCGCTTTGAGGACTTAGCATACCTTTTTCATTATTAGTGGGGTGTGGGGGGGGGGTAGGTGGACGAAGAGGATTTAGTGTTCAGTGTTTACGGCACATCTGTGTCTAGAATCTTATTGAACATTTACCAAGGTTAGGCGGCCCTCCGTTTTGTATGTGCCCCACACCTCTCTCATTCACGGATGGAAACAATGCTGCATCTTGACTGCTGTGAATGGTCCTGCTGTAGCGAACACAGCTATGCAGGTTCCTCTTCGACATGTGGACACCAGTCCTTAAGCTATAGGCCCACACACGGGATCTCTGCATCGAGCAGTGGTTCTGTTGTTCTGCGTCTTGGGAAGGCACTCCATGAATTTCTAAGATGTCTGTGCCAATTTACGTTCTCTCCGGCAGTTCACTGGGTGACTTCATGTTCACATCATTGGCAGCTCTTGCTACCTCTTATATTTTTCATCGTACCCATCCTCGCCAGTGTAAAGTGGTAAAATTGTGGTTTGGGTTTGTAATGTTTGAATTTTGACCACTTTCCCATAAATTCATTGATATGGGAAAGATGATGTACACAAATTCATGTACATCATCTTTTCAGAAATGTCTCTTCTGAATTCTATTCATCTGTTTTCCCAATCAGATTATTGCTTTCTTGCTATAGCATGGTTTTGTTCCTTACATGTTTTAAACACACGCACTCCTTATGTGCTTTGGATATTATTAGTTCATATTAGATATATGGCTCATAAGTATTTTTTTTCATTCAGGGAGTAGACTTAAGTCATGGGTGTGGGAGGTCTGTCCTGGCACTCAACCCCTGTGGCCACAAGAAGCAGCCTGTCCCACCCCCACCCCCCAAAAAAAGTGCCAGGTAGTGGTGGCATACTCCTTTAATCCCAGCACTTGAGAGCCAGAGCCAGGTGGACCTGTGTGAATTTGAGGCCAGCCTGGTCTACAGAGCAAGATCCAGGAGAAGCACCAAAACTAAACCAAGAAACCCTGTCTCAAAAAACCAAAAAGAAGAAGAAGGAGGAGGAGGAGAGGGAGGAGGAGGAGGAGGAGGAGGAGGAGGAGGAGAAGGAGGAGGAGAAGAAGGAGAAGAAGAAGAAGAAACAGCAAGCAGCCTGATGCTGGGCCACATGAGATCCAGCTTGGTGAGGAGATCAAGGCTATTCAGAGTACCCCCTTCACTCTAGAGCAGTGGTTCTCAACCTTCCTAATGCTGTGACCCTTTAATACAGTTCTTCGTGTTGTGGTGAGCCCCCCCAACCCTAAAATTATTTTGTTACTATTTTATAACTGTAATTTTGCTACTGCTATGAATGATAATGTAAACAAATACCTGATGTACAACCTCATATGGGGTTGTGACCCACAGATTGAGAATCGCTGCTCTGAACCCTCTTTGCAGTGGTATCTCTGTGTGCTGAGTTGAATGGCTTGAGGAAGGCAGATAATCTGAAACTGTCTTTCCTCACCAATGGCTCTTGCCTTTTTTCTGTGCTACACTCGGGTGCTATAGTCTCCCACCTGGATTCTGCCATCATTGTGAAAGCTTTTTTTGTGTGCATGGATACTATTCAGATGGATTCTGTGCATGAACACTAACTATTCAGAAACTCTTACCGAATGTCCCACCTCAATTAACTTCTACTTTCAGATGATTCTTGGGTCAAAATGTCTTTGGGAAAAAAATAGTCTGGGTTTATAGGAAATTTATTAAACATATAAACATTTTTCAATGCAGGATTTCAATCTAAAAGTATATTGTGTGCAGTCTTGGAAGATGACTTTAAGTCTTAACATATTAGCTTTTAGTAATAATAGATTATGTCACCACAGTACCCTTTACTGCTTCCCGTGGTCTTTCTGATGACCTCTCATCTCTATCCAGCCCAGATTTGAAGTGACTAGGACTTGTTTTTCTATTGAATGTTTCTAAAGAGCAACAGTCCAGCTATCTTTTTGCCTCGGGTATCCCAGTCTGGCGTCACACTTGTTACGCTGAGGATGACATTGACCCTCTCACCTTCCCGCTTCTGCCTCCCAAGTTACTGGGATTATAGATGTGTGCTACCAGGGCTGGCAGCTGAATTTTCTGTAAGGGATACAAAGTTGTCTGACTTAGTCTGGAAAGTCTTTTCTGGTAGCCCTGAGAACAAATTTTGAAATTTTAAAAGTGTGAGTGTCACCAGATCCCTGACTATGTATGGGTTCTACCTCTCAACGGGCTACAGTGTTATCATTGTTTTAACACTGATTAAGTAGAAGGCTGATGCTCAAAGTGATCAAGGGAGTCGGGAAAATTAGAGATCAGACAAGAAGTACCAAAAGAAGTAATGTTCCAGACAAATTACCACTCCTTCATATTTTACGGATATACATTTCTTTTGATTCTGATTACCAACTCATAGGAGGAGGTATGTGAGGCATCATTTTGAGTGTTTCTTAGGTGTTGTTCATGATCCATTGGTTGGAATTAGTTAATATATCTCTTAAGTATGTTTTAATATGTAGATTTCTCTATAGCAGAAGTGATGGGGAAAGTCCCATCGGACTCTCTAAATAAACCAAGATGAAGTCATTTGAGAAGAGGTGGAACATTCAGAAAAGCAAAAAGGAGAGAAAGATAGGAAATCCCTCAGGTTCCCCTAAGAATAACAATCTGCTAATAACTAAAATTTTATGACAGATGTTGAGTATGTGGTTTTTCTTACTCAGGTCTGTGATAGCAACAGTTAAGTGCAAACAACTGATGTCAGATTTCTATTCCAACTTGCTTATAGATTATTTGATATAGAGATTTAGAAAACATTGGAAAGATTCCTGGAGGATTATGCAATGTAGACTTTGGACAATAACTGAACAGAGACTTGAATTTGATGCTTGCTACAAAACACGAAAGAGAGATCAAAAATTTTGTTTGTGTGAGTCATGAGAGAAGTCTAGCTGCAGGAGCCTGGATTTTTATTAAAGATTCTTACTTTTTGTGTCCCCTTCTGCCCTCAGCCGGAGTGAGTCATTCCATTGTGACAGTACACCTACTGTTAGCATTTGTGTGGAATCTAACCTGAGTCTACTTTATAAGTAGTGTCTCAGACTGTTGCTAATGGAGCCTCAGGTAACATACTTTGAGAAAACTCTGGTGGTTAATCAGTGAGCTGACAGTTCTGGAGAGTACAGACCCAACTGCGGATCTCTGGGTACCATGTGTTCTGTCCTGAACACTTGCTGTCCTTTGTCCTAAAGAAGCGATATGAAGGATGTGGCTAGCTATTTTTTTCATAGTCAAAACTACTTCTAAAAGGATGCCTTATTGAAAATAGATTTCCATTAAGCAAAGATAATGAAGCCTGTGATGGTTAATCTTTTGTGTCACCATGACTCTGGAATTACCTAGGAGACACACCTCTGCTGTATCTGTGAGAATGTGTTCAGGGAAGTGTAACTGAGGAGAGAAGACTTGCCCTGGATGTGGAAGATACCATCCCAGGGACTGGGGTCCAGGACTGAGCAGAAAGGGGAAAAGAGGAAGCTAGAAGACAGCATGTACCTCTTTCCTTCCCCTCCCCCTTCCCCTGATCTGCTGGGTTGTGAGCAAGCAATTCACACTTTGAATACTGTGGAGGCCCCTGCTGCCATGATGGACAGCGTCCCTTCAAGCTGTGAGTCACAGTAAGTCCTAACAATGAGAAGAGCAACTGACACAAAGCCCTTGATACTTCCTAAGATTATCTCCTCACTTCAAGATTCAGAACCTCAGGGGCCCTATTTACTGGACTAATTTTAGCATCACACAGTGTGTGAGTTTTCAAAAGTCACAAATCTGTAAAGCTGTTTGTTTTGTCTTCTTACGTGTGGTGCTAGAAATGGAACTGAGTATCTTGTAGTTTCATGTCCTTTGGTTTCCAGGTAGTGTTTTAGAGTTTTTTTCTTCTTCAGAATTATTTTTAATAGTCTGTCTACTTTGGGTGTATTAGAAAAGGTAACAGTAAAAAAATTAATCATGCTAGTTATGTTGTGAATTTTCTCCATTTAGCAAAATGTCTTTGGGAAAGGACAAACCAAGGATTTTATCCAAGTGTGGATTCTGGTTCAGCATCACTGGGTTGAGGATTGAGACAACATTCTGTGATTGTTATACCCTCCCAGGTCATTTGAATACAGTAGTCATTAACTCACACCTTAAATAGCAAGGCTGTGGGTAAAATTTCCTTACATTATGATTAATAGATCATCAGAAAATATTTATTTTATTTTATCCATGAAGCTGGCAAAGCTCGTGAGATGCTTTGGGTGACTCTGGAGGCGTAATGATGAATCAGGCAGAAATAGAGAAGAGTGTGCTTGGCAGGAACTCTAGCTGGGTTGAGTGATCAAAGGCAAACAAGTTTTTAATTAGTATATGATGAGAAATTTCTATAATCTCGGTTCCCTCCTGGTTCCATGTAGTCAAATAGTTTTAGTAATCATTTGTGTAAGAACACAACTGAGATTCTTATCAATACTACAACCAAGATCTGAGAGGAAATCTAAGACAATAAATAATGAAGAATAAACAGGTAAATTAGAAACTACTCCATATGAGTCTAGCAGGTCCGTGTTTGGGGGTATACTTTAAGCTTGAGCAATTTAAACTATTGTTGCAGTTAAAAAAAAAAAAAAAAAAAAACTCCCAAATGTTTTCAAATCCAATGACATGGCGGATTTAATTCACAGGGATCAGAGTGAGTCAGTTAGTGTGCTTTTTTTTTTTTGCCTTTGATAGGATGTGTGTAATTAATAACCTTGATTGGTCAGGGAATGTTGCTCAGAACTGCAAAAGCTAGTGTGGTCTCAAACAAGGCTGGAATAGCACAGGGAAAATTGGTCCTGCCTTAACCTGACGCCCAGTCATTTCCAGAATTGTGTTTTGGCTCTGCATACATGCTTTAATAACACATCATAAATTTGTGTTCAGAAGGCACTGAGAGACCTAGAGTCTAAAACATGGAGAAATGCTGAAAACAAAGAGTTTATACAAAAATAAAGAAACGTTAGCTGTGGCTGAACATGCATGGTTGTGAGAAGTTTCATGTTATGTTTTCAAATATCTAAAAGATATCTAGGCAGACAGCACTGGGTTTGTCCTTTGCAGTTCCTGCAGGAATAAACCAGACTTTATAGTTCCCAACTACAGGGAGAATAATTTCTAGGCCACATAAATATGATCTGTAGCAGCTAGAGTATGCAAAAGCTAACAGACTTCTTTTGAAATGAATTACCTTCTCCAATGGGCATTTCTTTAGAATTTGGGGACATTATGAGGGAAAACCAAACATTGGCTTCATGTGACTAAGTTATGCTGTAATCCCACCCACATAAGAAGTTTAGTAGAAAACGTATTTTCATAGTTCCAGTCCAATTTATTTAACTGAAAGAGCATCAGTGCCACAGTGATGGCCAATCGTTGTAGCATATTAAATGTATCTCTTAAGTAATGCATGCTGGACAGTTTTGCATAAGAAGTAGGTCTCGGTTCATGGAAGTTTTGATGGATCGACTTCGTTGCTTATTAGCTGTATGTAACCTGTTAAAATTCAACCAAGAACAAGAAATATAAGTAGGAAGGCAGGTGCTTAGGGGCTTATGAAGCAACACTCCCTGAGCAGGGCTTTCCAAAGATGGAAAACTTGAGGCATTTCTTACTAGAAAGGAGGTGATTGACATTGGTTGAAGATACTGTAGGAAGGAGGGAGTCAATTAGAATGTCCTTTGTCATCAAAAATATATTATTTTTTCATATTTAATTGTTCTTGTAGCATTGAATTGAAAATTGGGTGGGTATTTTCAATCTCAAAGCAACTTACTAAATTACTGTTTTTCTCATCTTGCTTTTCTTGTATTGTATGGCTATAAATTTGGGTTAATTACATTAAGAATATAAGCAGGGATGTGTTCTTTTGGATATGCTCTATATAATCCCTTGAGAGTTTTTAATTAATTAGTTTTTCTGCCAACCAATATAGTTATGTACATTAAAACATAACTCAATGGTCTGAAATAGAAAAACTAACCTAGACAAGTTTCTGAGTTTTGGGGGTTTTGTTATTTAAAATAAGCTAATTTTCTTGCATATCTTTTATAAAATTGAGTTATATAATATCAAAATGGTCTTAGAAATTTTTTTCTCAGTGGTGTGTCTGAAGTGAGAAATATCTGCCTAGAAGAGTATCAAATGCATAGGCTCACTCTCGGATACCACTACCCAATATGACTTTCTGTAGTGATAAAAATAGCTGATATCTGGATTGTCCAGTAAGGCAGCTTTTAGACATCTGTGGCTGCTGAGTCTGTGAATGTGGCAATGCAAGTGGATGAAAACAAAACTATAACATTTACCAGCACATCGAAGCAGTCCAAAATAAATAAATAAATAAACCAATATTGAGAGAAAAGAAATGACAACCTACAGCCTAGAATGTGACTTTGCAAAATAGATGGATGGATGGATGATGTGTGGATGGATGATGTGTGGATGGATGATGGATGGATGGGTGATGGATGAATGGATGATGGATGGATGGGTGATGGATGGATGGATGATGGGTGGATGGATGATGGGTGGATGGATGGATGGATGATGGGTGGATGGATGATGTGTGGATGGATGATGGATGGATGGGTGATGGATGGATGGATGATGGGTGGATGGATGATGTGTGGATGGGTGATGGATGGATGGATGATGGGTGGATGGATGGATGGATGATGGGTGGATGGATGATGTGGGTGATGGATGATGTGTGGATGGATGATGGATGGATGGGTGATGGATGGATGGATGATGGATGGATGGATGATGTGTGGATGGGTGATGGATGGATGGATGATGGGTGGATGGATGGATGGATGATGGGTGGATGGATGATGTGTGGATGGATGATGGATGGATGGGTGATGGATGGATGGATGATGGGTGGATGGATGGATGGATGATGGATGATGGAGGGAGGGATGATGGATGATGAATGGATGATGGACGATGGGTAGATGAATAGAGAGACAGACAGATAATCTGATAATTTTCACCTTGAATATACAGAGCACTCTAAAATTTTTAAAAATACAATTTATGAATAAAGTAATCAGAGTTTTTGAGCAGACATCAAAGAAGGGCATAGATCAGGGAAGTGCATAGAGCAATGTGCTAGCCTCTAAGAAGGATGCAAATCGGAACCATGCTGAAACTTTCCAAGGCACTGATTGAATAGCTGGAGGTTAGAAAGATTGGCCATATTGGATTTGGGCATGAGTTCGAAAAACTGTAGCTCTCATACACAAACAACAGGGATATGGATAGCTACAATCACTTCAGGTATATTTTGACAGTTTCTCAGGTTAAAAATGTATGTGCCACATGATCCACCTAAAAGTTATGATCTACCTAAAAGTTATGAAACACAATGTCGTGTGGTTACATGCACATAAACATCCATGATAGACCTTTAAAATAATAGCTAAAAATTAAAAATAATAACCAGTGGGTGAACAGATAAGCAAATTATGATGTGTCCATCAGCTAGAATACCACCAAAAGGCTGGAAATCATAAAGTCTCACTATACACAGATGGATCTCAAAATCTCATGCCGATATTCCCTTATGCAAGTTTCAAAACCTCTCAAAAGCCCTTCATTGATATTCTCAATATATTTGGAGCCAGGCAAGTGAAAGAATTTCCTGACTCTATTTTGACTATTTTTTCACTGACAGCAGATTTTTGTCCAGGACAAGACTAGAAATTATGTGTCCTAATAGTAATTAATAATTCAGTGACTTTGCCATGACATCAAGTGAAATACCCTTGCTGGATAGTCACCATTCGTGGAACAGAACAGATCATTATGCAGAGTAAATAAAGGCGTGCAAAACCAATCCTATGCTAGATTGACGGCTTCAAAGCCAGAGGAGGAGGAGAAAATGGGCAAGGGCTGCAGAGAGGGTTACACTGCTAATTAGTGTATTCAGAGTAGCACAGAATGTAAGAGGACAGAGGAGGGCCTCTGGAGAAAAGTGACAGGGTTGGCTGCCAAGAAAGACAGGCATCACTACAAGGTGTTTTTCTAAGACTGCTTCAAATCTCACCCTCTGCCATCTTTCTACGGACTTTTTCATTGCTGTGTAACCCACTTTAAATAATTGCTCTACTAAGAACATACACTGCTGGTCTCTGGGGCATTGTACTGTGTCACCCTGCTGTCTATTGCAGTTGTTTAATGAGTATGTACTTTGTCCACTTTACTTCTCGCAAACAAACTAATTGATGTTGTGGAATATTATTGTAACCAGGCAAAAATGTGTTATATTTGTTTATGCTGGGGAATATTATTTTAACTATGTGAAGGTGTGTTACATTTTCTTTCTGTTGCCTTTGTTAATGATGTGAAAGTGTTACATTTGTTTCTGCTGCCTTTGTTAATAATGTGAAGGTGTGTTACATTTGTGTCACCTTGCCTGCCTAAGGCACCTGATTGGTCTAATAAAAAGCTGAATGGCCAATAGCTAGGCAGGAGGGGGATAGGTGGGACTGGCAAGCAGAGAGAATAAGTAGGAGGAGAAATCTAGGCAAAGGGGGAGAGAAGGAGGAGGAGAGAACAAGGGAAAAGGCAGGGAGATGCCAAAGACCAGTCAAGCAGGCAGCCAGCAGCCAGCTAGACAAAGTAGGACATGCTGAAGGAAAGAAAGGTAAAAAGGCCCAGGGCAAAAATTAGATGAAGAAAAACATTCTCAGCAAAGGACAAACAGACGAAAACTACATGAGCAAACTGGGGGTGAGAGGTGGTAATGGAGGGCAAGGGATGGAGAATGAGAACATAGGGGATCAGGAGGTTTGAGCTGGAAAAGGGACAGAGTGGGAGAGCAAGGAAAGAGATACCATGATAAATGAAGACATCATGGGAATAGGGAGAAACAGGGTGCTAGAGAAGTTCCCAGGAATCCACAAGGATAACCTCACCATAGACAACTGGCAATAGTCAAGAGGGTGCCTGAACTGCCCTACTCTAGTGATTAGATTGGTGAATACCCTGTCATCATAGAGCCTTCATCCAGTGACTGATGGAAACAGGTGCAGAGATCCATGGCTGGGTGCCAGGCTGAGCTCCTGGGGTCCAATTGATGAGAGAGAGAAGGGATTCTATGAGCAAGGGACATTAAGATCATGATGGGAAAATGTACAGAGATGGCCAGCCAAACTAGCAGAAATGCATGAACTGTGGGCCAATAACTGTGGGGCCCCCATGATACTGGACTAGGCCCTCTGGATAAGCAAGACAGTTGTTTAGCTTGAACTGTTTAGGGGGCCCTCAGGCAGTGGAATTGGGATCCATCCCTAGTGCATGAGCTGGCTTTTTGGAGCCCACTACCTATGGTGGGACACCTTGCACAGCCTTGGTGCAGTATGGAGGGGCTTGGACCTGCCTCAACTGAATATACCAGGCTCTGCTGATTCCCAATGGGAGACTTTGCCTTGTAGGAGGTGAGAATGAGGGAGGGGATGGGGGGAGGCTAGGGGAGGTGGGAGGAGGAAGGAGAGGGGGAACTGTGGTTGGTGTGTAAAATGAATAGAAAATTTCTTAAAAATGAAAAAAAAGAAAGCTGGGAAAGAGAAAAAACAAGTTAAGTTATAAGAGCTAGAGAGAAATGAGCATAAGCTAAGGCTGAGCATTCATAACTAATAATAAGTGTAGATGTAACCAACCGTCTTATTAAATAAGAAACACAGAACCAATGTAAAGAAGAAAGCCAAGAGGTCAGAGCTCAGAGCTAAAACCTTACCCTTCCTCCTGCAGTGCTCCTACCTCTTTGAAAGAGAGCTACTTCCTGTGTGTTTGTCTTTTCATAGTCTTTCTGTTCTGCCTTCTCATTGGTTGTAAACCCAAACACATGACTGCCTTGTCACTGCCTGTATGTACATCCCTCCAGGTCTTCTATGGTATTGAGATTAAAGGCATGTGTCTCCAATGCTGGCTGTATCCTTGACCACACAGAGATCTACCTAGCTCTTCTACCAAGTGCTGGGATTAAAGGCGTGCACCACCAACACCCAGCTCTGCTATGGCTTGCTATTAGCTCTGACCCCCAAGCAACTTTATTAACATACAAATAAAATCACATTTCAGTACAAATAAAATACCACCATAAATAAGTCTCCTTGTTATGATTTGGGAGCTGGTTGGTGGCCTCAAAGAAATCCAGGTACACATTGAGGTTAATATCTGAATAGGATTTCCTTTTCTATAGCTGAAACCTGAACATCTTGCCTTGCTCTATGAGCTTCTGATACATTTCTCTTAAATTCTAGCCTGAAGCAGGATGGTGGAGTAGCTAGGTTCAATGTTCAGCAACCATTTAACATGTAGGAAAAGGTGAATATCCACCCAGTGATCCTCTTCCTGTCATATTCAACAGCAACACATCTGCTCATGTGAAGGACTTTGGAGCAGGGAGGGAGGAGATTTCTCTTCAACATGAGGCAGCATTTCTCTCCTTCCGAACACTTCTGCAACGTATCAGAGAATGTTTTTCAACTTAGTTTGGCTAGAGTTAGGAATCTGAAACTCCCTTCTTTGGGGACTTTCCAATCTTAATGTTTAGAAGTCACTGGCTTGCAGTTTTAAGTTTAAATAACATTGTTTTTCCTTTGATTCATTGCTTCCATAAACAGTGATAAATACAGTGCTAACTATAAATGAGTTATGTAGGCTCCAGGGCTTCCCCTTCCACTGACCACGCTGCCATCTGATTGCCTCGCTGGCGGTTGCGTATTAACTGTATGTTAGCCATTAGTCTTCAGGATTGAATTCTCCTTCCCTGTGTTGATGCTGAAATCAATTTGCTATATAGCAATATTGGCAGACTCAACCTCATTATATTTAAAGTTTAAAAATTGCAAATAATTCCACTATAGAGTCACTTTTACCTTGGAAAATCCGAGTTGATATTTTTCTTTGTATCAGTTGCTTTTTTTTTTTTTATTAACTTTTGGGGGGCGTATTCTGAGAATGAAACCTTTGTTATTGTTGTTGTAGATACAATATCTACGTGATAATAAGTGCAAATGCTCCCTAAATGCATTGAGTAAACACTGAGAAAAGTAAAAAAAAATCAATCTGAGTATATTAAAACAGGTAAAGGAAAATATTTCAATCAGAAGAGATTCGGGATAGCAATAGAAGAAGAAAGACTTTAAATCACAAAGGCACATTCTGGCAGTGCCTAGCGAATATTTTCTAGGAAGGAAGTTGATTGGCCCATGTCTAATTATTTATTCAAAGTAACCTACTATTCATGAGTCATTATTTAGGTTCTGAAGATGTAAGAGTGAACGCAATAGACATTAATCTCTAACTTCCAAAAATTCACATTCCCATGGGTCTGAAACTTTGATTCTTCTGGACCACTCATTTCCCATGTCCTGAACCCCAGGGTCCACGAAGACTTTTAGGTTTAAAACTGGTTTCCATGTCATTTCCGGGTATAGAGAGAACCCTCTGGGTTATGAAGGCAACCATGGCAGGTCTCTTTCTTTGTTTCTAACTTTAATAACTGCCACTTGTTGAGCTACTGTGGATGAGCTGATCCTAATCCCAGACTAACTGATCTCGGAGCCCATAGATATTATGTGATTTGACAACTCTGTGAATGATAATGTCCCTATCTTTAGCACTGGGTCTTAGGGAAGTAAATATTGAGAGTTTTAGTGGAAGCCATTTAGTTGACTTTTTATTATTTTCTAAAATATCTGTGCCCCTTTGGCTTTCCTGTCCATGCTCATCTTTATGACTGCAATAACTCATTACTAGTTTCGGCTCAGTGCTTCAATCAGTGGGTGAACTTCTATTTTTCCGTAGGGAACTTGTTTTAGTTAATTTCCATCATGGCAAGAGTGCTTACCCAGAACTTAACATGCATCAGGTGATTGTTCTCAGAAACACTTCACACAGGTAGTCCTGTTTAATTTTCAAAATAACTTGGTGTGATGGAGGCTCATATCATCCACCTTTTCTGGGTACATAAAATAAGAACATGTAGATGACCCACCCAAGGTCAACCAGCAAGGACGTAATAGAAAGATGTGAACACGGGTCAAGTCTAGATCCAGAGCTCCGCTCTCTGGCTCTGCATTGCCCTGCATGTGGTTTCTGTGACATTTCCTGTAATCCCTGATGACCGGCAGAGTTAGGCATTGTTATCTTTTCTATTATAGACAGGAAAATGGAAACTCAAGGAGAGGAGTTTTTTTTTTTCAAATGTAACACCAACAAGGGAAGGGGATGGGATGTGAACTAAGGTATATATTCCTACTTATCCCTAATACATGTTTGGCATTCTTGCTTATTTATCATTCTCGTGCTAACTAAATCAGTATGCAAACCTTCCAAATCAAATATTCTCTGGGCACTGATAATACCAAGTCCCTGTACATGTGAGCCTGGGGAAATTTATAATAATGTTTTGGAACATGAAGTATGTCTTCAAATCAACTCTTTAAATTTTTATTTCCCTCTAGGTGGATAGTAATAACAATGAAATCATTTGGGGGATTCCTATTACAATTATTCTTTATGCTCATCCCTCTGTTCCCTTGTCTTCCTATTTTGGAAAAGTGCTTCTGAATAACATTTGAATATTTCTTTAGACTACTACACTATGGAAACGAATAGGAGGTCGATATTTACCTATGAGGCTTTCCCTCTGCTGCAAACAAAGGAGGATTTGTGCAGCGTAGGAAACACTACCGTTTGGAGATTGGTTAATGATAGTGGAGTGTGCAGAAGGGAGGTGAGCCCGTCTGTGGATACGGCTCTCAGCTGGAGGCAGTTTCAGGATTATTGTATTGCAGCGGTGGCTGGAATTTGTGGACAGAGTAGCCAAGAAAAGGGGACTGTGCAGGTAAGGAGTTCTCAGAATCTACACAGGGGACCTCTTGGGTCATTGAGTAGTGTGTCCATGATTTCTAAGAGGCTGGACAAAAACACTTTCAGAAAAAGAAGTGATACTGAGAAGTAGCAGGATACTGGGTCCTTAAATTATCACCAGGTGGGAACTATTGAAATCCCACTAGCCAAAGTGTAGAAAACGTCTAAGTCGCTATTGTCATACACTAGCAATATACCATTTAAAGTAAAATCCCAAACCTTGAAGTCCCTGGGGATAAATGGATGGAAATGTGGGTAGGAAGTATACATTAAAAATTAATTAGAAACACTGACTTACTCTACCAATTTTAAACCATTTAAAAGGCATGAAATAAATTAATTACAAGCAGACAGTGGTTGCCTAGGGTTCTAATGCTGTTTGTATCATTTGTCAAAAATCAGAACGGTGAATTTATAATGGATGACTTCGATGTTATGAAATCATATCTAAATAAGACTAAATTTAAGATGAAAAATACTTCTTTTAAATCTCAGTGCCTTGGGACAGTCCCCCAGGCTCCACAGACCCCAGTTTAATATCTACTGACTTCTGTCTGTAGTGCTGTACCCTGCGATGACCCTCTACCCCTCACATCTCTCCATTCCCTTTACTTCCTGTGATTGTCCATTGTAAGAAAAGTCTCTGTCCTGGTCCAAAATGTGGTAAAGCTTTAAGTAGCTTGCTAGTCAATTATGAGGGGGAGGTGTATTTATACAGTGACATTCTCTTACTGTGGATCTCCAAGGCTCCCAACAAGTACAGTGGGGCCCGTGACTGCTATGACATCACACTGCTTGCCATCTCTGGCTAATGCATCTGGCTTTTTTTATGTGCTGTTATTTTCCAGCCTGAGGTGTTAAATGTTTGTCTTTCTCTAAGTAGGTCCTACCTCTTCCCTACATCTTTTTGTTATTCTTTTTTAGGACAATAGCACCCAATCCCTGAGTTCTAATACTGTTAGTATATTATGGCTGCCGAATCTATATTCACACTACAAATCTCCCTCTCCTGGGCTCCCCGTGATTATCAGTTTTGTGACAAGATGATGTTTGCATTACTAAGAAAACAGTGCAGTGAAATAAAACCCATGCTTTCATAAGGTTATAATATCCATACTCTTGCACAATGATGTATTTAAAAAAAATGATAGAAACATGCATCGGTCAACTCATCACTATAAGGAAACACCAGAGACAACTGACTTATGAGGAGAAAGGTTTATTTCAGCCTATACTGTGTAATTTATAGCCCAAGATCAGGTGGCCCTATTGTTTTGGGTCTTTGGCAAGGGGCCCAACATGACAGGATCTTGTGCAGCCAAACCATTTATATCATAAGCCAAGAAGGAGGGAGAGGGTGGGGTGTTTCCCACAATCTACTTTAGGGACTTCCTGTCCATTCTGTAGTTCATGGAGCTCCAATGTTCTTCCACCAGCAGCACTGTGTGAGGTCATAATGTCATCCCTTCTCCCACGGACTATTGATTCAGCCTCTGAAAGTTCATAGCTGGGCTTCATTCATCCACGTCTGTCTCTGTGGCCAAATATTTTTTCTAAATTACAAATTTGATTTTCCGTCAACTTTTTTTTTTTTTTTTTTTTTTTTTTTTTTTTTTTTTTTTTTTGTAACCTGTCTACAGCTGCCTATTGACAACAGGATCAAAATTAATTTCCTTGGAGCTGGAGAGATGGCTCGTTGGTTAAGAGTACCTTGTGGCACTTGTAGACGACCTCCTAAGTTCAATTCTCGGCACCCACATGCCGATTCACAACCATCTATAATTCCAGTTCCAGGGAATCCAATACCTTCTTCTGAACTCTTTGAGCACCAAGCATACACTTAGTACACAGAAATACACGAAGGCCAAAACACACAAAATAGGATGAATAAGTCTAATAAAAAAATTAAAAACATCCATCTCCTTACATGGCTTAAGATACTTAGTTATGCCTTAAGAGACTGTCTTAGTTAGGGTTTCTATTGATGCAATGAAACACCATGACTAAAAAAACAAGTTGGGGAGGAAAGGGTTTATTTGACTTTCACTTATGCATCACTGTTGATCATCAAAGGAAGTCAAGACAGGAACTTAGGCAGGGCAGAGACCTGGAGGTGGGAGCTGATGCAGAGGCCATGGAGGGATGCTGTTTACTGGCTTGCTCCCCAAGGCTTGCTCAGCCTTCTTTCTTATGGAACCCAGGAGCACCAGCCCAGGAATGGCACCACCCACCATGGGCTGGGCCCTCCCCCACTGATCATTGATTGAAAAAATACCTTGCAGCAGGATCTCATGGAGGCATTTCTTCAACTGAAGCTCCTTTCTCTCTGATGACTTGAGCTTTGTGTCAAGTTGATACAAAAGATCCCATTCATGCGTTCTGTCCCCATCTTCCCAACCTCAAATTTTGTCACTCCCACTCTAACACTTATTTTCAGCTCTTAAATGTAATATTCACTGCCCCCCCTTCCCCCTGCCATTCTGTTCTGGGCAGATACACCTACCTTGGGCTGTCATGGCGCATTTTTTTTTTCTGGTAAGGTATTTATTACCTTTACAGAATTCCATGATTCATCGCAATTACCTCTTTAGAACAAGGGTTGCATCCACCCTTGACAATGGACCCTGGAACTTGACATGTGATTTCAGTCTGAGAAACTCAATATTTGTTATGGGCGAGTGTTAGAGGGAGATCAAGCTCACTCATGTATTTCACACTCCAGTGTTCAAATGCTTCACACTCTTTATCTTCAGCCAAGCTGAATTGTATTTTTATAATGACTGCTATTTTCAGGAGTTTGTGCTGTTGTTTGATTTTGGACAAGATGTCACCATGTTTCCCAGGCTGGCCTTGAAAATCTCTGTCTCAGTCTCCCAAGTAGCTGGGACTGCAGGAATGTCCATGCCTGGCTTGTAGTTGTCTTTAAAAAGTTATTAATTAAAAAAAATACATTTATATAAGCATATATTTACCTATGGAGGTACCTTGACCACAACACACTTTTAATTATTTATGTTTTTAATCACTGCAATTTAAAATAAATAAATAAAATGTATTTACTTATTTGTATGTTTGTTTTATATCCCGGCCACAGTTTCCCCTCCCTCTTCTCCTCCCAGTCCCTTCCCCCCACCCCTTCTCTGTTCCCACCCCCAATACACTCCTCTTCCGTTTCTGTTCAGGAAAGGGCAGGTCTTCCATGAATATCAACAAAACACAGCATATCAAGTTTCAGTAAGACTCAGCACCTCCCCTTGTATTAAGGCTGGGCAAGGCCACCCAGTATGAGGACTAGTGTCCCAATAACCAGTAAAAGAGTTGGAGACTGCCCCTGTCAGGAGTCTCACAGAACCAAGCTACACATCTGTAACATATATGCAAAGTGCCTAGGTCAGTCCCATGCAGGCTCCCTGGTTGTTGGTTCCGTCTCTGTGAGCCTCCAGGAGCCCAGGTTAGTTGATTCTGTAAGTGATATTCTGTATTGTGGTGTCCTTGATCCCTCTGGTTCTTATAATCCTCCCCACGCCACTCCATCCCGCCCTTTTGCAGGACTCCCCCAGCTCCACCTAATATTTGGTTGTGGGTCTCTGCATCTGTTTCCATCAGTTGGTGGGTGATGCCTCTCTGATGACAATGGGGCTAGGCACCAGTCTGGTCACAGGAGATGGCCGGTTCAGGCTACTTATTCGCTGTTGCTCAGAGTCTAAACTGGGGTCAGACTTGTAGATTCCTGGGAGATTTCCTTGTGCCAGGTTTTTACCTGACCCAGAAATGCCCTCCCCCTTTCCAGTAGTCTCTTTCAGGACTCTCCCCTCAGGCCCCCTCCCAACCTGATTGCTCCTGTTCCCATTCCCACCCACCCTCAGTCCACTCACAAAATCTCTTCTATTTCCCCATTCCCAGGGAGATCTGGGTGTCCCCACCCTGCCATGGATCCTTTTTGCAGAACACATTTTTATATGTATGTAAACAATCAAGGTACTATGTAATATCCTTTAATTTCAGCCTGAAGGAGGAGTCTTTTGGTATTTCCTGTAGGTCAACTATCAATAGATTTTCCTTTCTTCAAATACCTAAAGTATTTTGTAATTCTTCCTTCATTTCTGAAGGTTGGTTTTGCTGGACATAGAGGTCTATGTGGACAGTTTTATGTTCCAGCATTTTGAATGTGTCATAAGCAGCCTGCCCACCGAGCTATTCATCAGTTTATACTAGGTTTCTATGTGAAATCATTTTTCTTTGGGGAGTAACTTTCAGACCTCTGTCTTGGTGACTGGATTGCAATGTGTCTAGGTGTTATCTGTCATCAAATTTCAGGACGTTTCCACTCCTTAAGTATTATCCTTTATACACTTAATGGTATTTCACAGCCTCTTGGAAGTTCTTTTACTTTATTTCCATTCTTGTTTTTGCCTCTGTTACCCAAACTGGATAAACATCTATCAACTATTTTCCACTATCATAGTCAGATCTTATTATGTTTAGATGATGAACACAGTACTTCAATGTACTTCTTAAACAAAACACTGACTATTTTCTCTTACATTACTCAGCATAAAGCTGTGACATCTATGGCCATTGACTTTTCAGTACTGACAGCATTTTACTTTAGGATTTAAAAACATTTGGAGTCTAAAGCTCTTGATGCTCAGGGATTTGGTGATGCTTATGAGCTTTAATGATACTCCCAAGCAGTGTTAATTTGCAGCCAAGTCTTGTTTTCTTTGGGAACATTTAGTGACATCCTTCTCAATCACTCTAAAGCAGTATTGGGGCACTCATGAATTTTTCATCAGGAGATCAAATACTATGTTGGATTTAGTTGATTAATTGTTAATAATCTGAATATATTTTAAATCACCATCCTGTTTCTTTTGTGATGATTTAAAACTTCTTAACTAGAGTAATACATCAGGCTTTTAAGATTAATTTACTTGCAATCACCAGACGTGAAATAGAATGAAAGATTATTTCCATGAAGTGAGCAGCATTAAAATCAAGAAAGGTGAAACATTCTTTTGTTTATTTTTGCTTCAGCTTTTCATATCAGTTCTAGCCAGTACTCTAATCAACTGGATCTCCAGAATGTAAGTGCTGAGACACAACCCATTACCAAAGTGTCTCAGTTTGAAAGCCATCATTTGGGTAGCTGGAAAACTTGGCTCATTAATCTACATTTGATAACATAATTTCCAGTGTTCTCATTTGGTAACTACTTATGATCTTGTGAAAAGCACTCACTTCAAATTTCTGCCTATGTATCTAGAATTGAAACATTTCTACCACTCAGTTACTCTCATCTCAACAGAAAAGCTAGCAGCATCAGATTCTCAACTGCCCAGTGACAATCCAACACTTTAAAGTTATATTTAGTCTTCATTTTTTGAAGTATGTGTTAACTTGCAAAGGAAATGACCTCATCATCCAAATGGACATTACTAAGTTAATTTTGAATGGATAAATAATGAAATTACATGTGATATGTTTTTTTAAGAATGCCATCACCCTGGGTTAGGTCAATATATATTCTTCCATGATGCTTCTCCTACTAGTGCATATTAGAAACTAACTCTTATAATAAAAACTTTACCTTAGACCCGTGATACAAGCTAGTGAAACAAAATAAATCTAAGACCTATTATGTGAAGTTAGACCATAAAATAAAATTTTCACTACGTGTGGTCCCCTTCATGGCACAAAATGATGGGCACCTATTTTTATACCCTTATCTTCATACATTTAAGCTGGGACTCTTATAATTTTCCTCAAGATGAACAGTTATTAGCTCTGATTCATTATAACTATTCATATGAGAGACTCTGACTCTTTTTACACTCAACATAAAGATGTATTTTCTGTATCTGGACTGGCCTTGAAGATTTTTGCAATAGAATTTAGATAATCATTTTGAAGTAGTAGCTAAAAATGTGCTGATCGCTTCTGCTATATCCAGCGTGGATAAGGCTAAGCCATTTGCACACGTTTGCTGGTATTTTTTTACTTAACATCTGCTAACCAGCTGCTTTCATTAACTCCATCTTAAAGATGAGGAAGTGCCATAAAAGGCTTTGTAACCTGCTGGAGTCTCACATGTAGCACTAGAACATGCTCAGCTCCATGACCGGCCGTAACAAGGCTCAGGGCATTTCCACTGACAACCTGTGGTATTAGGTTTAACCCTTTAGTGATCAGAGTCTGGTCCTTATTTACTTTACCCTCTGGTAGGTAAGAGTGAGTAAATTCTACTCTGCCATGATAGTTCTCACCTACGAGAGCTGCTGGGGGCAGTGATGCCTAGTCTGGATGTCCACTTTCTCTCACGGTATTACACACAGGCACAGGGACTAGAAAGTAGAGCTTCCTAGGAGGCATGGTGGCACATGCCTGTAATTCCATACCAGCACTCAGGAGACTGAGGCAGGGAGAGAGCGTGTCCAAGGCTAAATTGAGTTACACAGCAAGTTCCAGGCTAGCACAGAACATAGCCTCTCCCCAGCCTCAAATACTTAACTACTAGTTTTTGATGCTGAAAATGGCAAGGAACCTCCACAGAGTAACATTTAATAAAGAATTGAACATCTCATAGCCTGTCTTTAGGAACTCCAGAGTGTACTTTACAAAGAAGATGTATGTGACTTTTCTTGTTGCCGTGACTAATCACCTGACAAGAGACAGTTTAAGGAAAGGCATGCATTCTGGCTTACAAAAGAAGGGGATGCATTCTGTCATGTTGGAGAAGGTATGGCAGCCTGTCACCCTGCATCAGCAGGTGGGAAGCGGAGAATGAACAGGAAGTAGAGCAGCCTATAAACCCTAGTAACCCACTTCCTCCAGCAAGGCTCCATCTCCTAGAGGTTCTGAAAGCTTCTCCCAAAGGAACCACCAGCAGGGAAACAAGTCTTCCAGCACATCAGCTGTGGGGTCATTCCACGTTCACATTACAGCAGATGCTGGGACAAATTTATCGTGGAACTTGGAGCCAGATGCCACGTTTAACGGCGAGACTTACCAATTTCATTTAATATGCTACATAGAGTGACTTGCCAAATTTTTGTGGGATTTACTTTCTCCACTTGTTACTTTGGAGATTGAAATCAATCTGAAGATCCTTTCAGTGTTTAAATTTTCTTAATTTACTTAATTCCAATTAGTCTCAATAACCAGGAAATGTCATTTTAATACAAACATATGTTGTCTTACCATACCTGAAAACTGCGATACTCTCCAAATAAAACTTTTTGGTACTCACCCAAAATATAAAGATAAGGCCAAATTGAAGAGGCACATAGCTTAAAGCGTATTCCCATTTAGGCTCCTGAAATAAAATATTTAGAAATATAAAACAATACACTTCAGAAGCAATGCTATTCTCATCTTTTCTTTGACAAGAATGTCATTTAAAATACATCTATTTGAAGTTTGACCATTTCCCTGGGTCATCTACAAAACTCTTCAAACAGCTTAAATATTTTGTAGGTGTCTGATCGATGAGCTCGGGTTCTCTGCTGTACTTGGTCCTTGTTGCTGATGATGAGCTTGGGTTCTACACTAAACTTGTTCCTTGTTGCTGTTTCAGACGCTTGAGAGAAATGGCTCACAAGGAGGAAAGAGGTTTTCTTTTGTTTTCTTTCTTCCTGCCATTTCTAGGGATTCCAGTCCATGGTTGGCTGTCTCACTGTTGCTGGGCCCTGGTACGGCAAAAACCTCATGGTGGAAGGGCACGGAGAGGCACAGCAATGCTAGGAAGCAAAGAGAGAGAGCATGCTTAAGCTTGAAGGCTTTTACTTCCCCCCTCTTTGATTCTATCAAGTCTCCCAGTTGACTGCTTGGTGCCACCTGCCTTCAGGTTGGGTCTTTCACCCTTTATCTCCTTCTCTGGAAAGGTCCTCAGGGACACACCCAGAACTATGTACTTCACTCGTCTCTTAAGTATTTCCCAGTTGAGTCAAGTTGACTGATCATGACACATGGCAAACCAATTGCACATCTGGCCAGTGTAAGTCATAATTCAGCCTTTTATATTGAATGCACCGTCACATTAAACGTCATGCTGCCTCTTGGTGGCATCAGACAATTTCACTAATGTCAGCACCGACTAATCCCCACCTGTGAGTGAGAGTGTTCCATCAGCACCCGTGGGTCAGTACTCACCACCACAGTAAGTACAAGAAATGTTTCAGTTACGGGGCATGAGAGTAAATGTGTCCTGGTTTCCCTAAGCATACTCTATTGTAGTTTTCAAAACCCTTAGCAAAAAGGCCATTATAAATTTTATGTCTTTCTATGTTTTTATAAAGAAAAAGATTAATGATATACTAATTATGAGCCTCTCGGTTTACGCTCCTTCTTTTGCCACATTTGCATGAATAAATTTCAGAATCGGTTTTGAAAATAAGACAGACTTTTTCCCCCTTCATATTTAGCAAGAACATTAAAGCAAAACCCCTAGGGTTAGAAATATAGTTCAATGATATAGGTACTGGTCTTGGAAGGAATTCCTTCATAAACCCTTAAATGTTCTAATTAAGGTCACTAGGCAAGACTAAGGCTGTATCTAGATTATAGAACACTGACCTAATGTGTAAAGTCCTGGATTCAACACTCATCCCTTGCCCAACTCTCTCTCTCTCTCTCTCTCTCTCTCTCTCTCTCTCTCTCTCTCTCTCTCTCTCCCTCTCTCTCTCTCTCTCTCTCTCTCTCTCTCTCTCTCTCTCTCTCTCACACACACACACACACACACACACACACACACACACGATTTAAAGGGAAATGACCCAGAATTGTCAACTAGTTCAATAGCATATTTAAGAATCTTCTTTGAATTTTTTTAATATTAGAGATCATCCTAATAGGGTTAAAAACTGTCCTTGACTTTCTACAACATGGAGGTGGGGGTGGGGAAGCCCTATGGAAAGGTCCTGACTATAAAAATCACTGACTTGTGCTATGGAGAATGGCTTTCTGTGTGACCAGAGGAAAATGGTTTAATCTCGTTTCCCAAGAAGAAAGTAATTATTAATTTACTGACTCACACGCCTGTATTATGTTTACTAATAACTGTGGCCCTTTCTCTCAGAATGCCCTGTGTTTTAATAATTAATCTAGTGGTTATAAGTGTGCACACAGAAGTTGGATGTGGGAAGGAAACCACCAGGAGAAGTTGAAAGGGAGTTGTCAGCAGAGAGTTGACGGCCTAGGTGGTTCCATGGGGTAGGAGGTAGCCACACAATGCACTTAGATTCCAGTACCTGGTCCCCAGCCCGATCTACCCCAAGATTAATCTATGGCTAACAGAACAGCCACACATATGCAAATCACAACATAATTCTTCTTTCACAGTGAAGCTGCTCATGCCTTCTCGGTGACCTAGATGATGATTGGCACCCGTAAAAGCACTTGCTTCCCCAAACAGTGACTGGAAGGAGGCTGTCTCCTTGTGGAATTACAGAAAAGGATTTGTGTATTTCTCTGGAGAATTGGAGAAAGGACAAGTTCTAGTATTCTCCATTCCCTAAATTCAGGTGGTTTCTTATTCATTGTTGATCCCCAGGTGCTGTTCATACTTCCACACTTAGATATAAACACTTCAATCCAAGCCATGTCATTGTAGCAAATCAAGGACTTGTTCTCAAGCTGGGAGACATTCGGCCTCTTCCCATCATGCACTGACTTCAGTGGCTTATTTCACAGATAATAACCTTTCCTGCCTTCTCTACAAGTTCTCCGGAATATCTCACTGTGTCCCCGCGCACCGCCGATAAAAGTCCTCGGCACGTCAAGGAACACTGTTGAAGCACATTTTTCTAGAATGTTCACAGAACCCCAAAATGTCATCTCAACAGAACATGGAGATTTCTGAAAACAACTCATGAACAGAAGTCAAATAATCGAATCATTTCAAAACTGGTCTAAGTTTGCAGAACACTTAAACCATGCCTCTTCTGTACTTCCAGCCGGGGCAGCAGCTGCCAGACAGTCCAGGGCTGGGTTCTGGAAGCACAATCACACTGCTACTGTTATTTCTATGATTGTGTCTCTTGGCTGATTTGATAATCATAGTCTGAACCAAGTAAAATGTATTGTGCTTGCGAGTGAACCCGATCTGCCCCAGAGGGTTATCCACCGTTTACAAAATTCATTCTCATGGTGGCCTGTGTCCAAGATTATCTTCAAAGAGTTGTGTCCTCAGTAGTTCCGTATTGAATGCCGACTGATTCACTCCGAGGCAAAGCAAGCGGTTTGTTATCTGTATCTCTATAAATCCCCCGTATCAGTTATTTATTAAAGAGAGGCAAATAAACTAAGTGTGTCGCGTTTCTTTCCTGTTGCATCTGCCTCTCAGGGAGGCCTCCCAAGAGGGGGCTGTTCAGGGGGTTGTAGGGACAGGTGGCTCAGTGGTTAAGTCCACTTGTTGCTCTTGCAGAGGACCTGGGTTCAGTTGCCAGCATTCACAGAATGGCTTATGACATCCCTAGTTTCGGGGGATATGACACCCTCTTCTGACTCTGGTGGCCACCAAGTCTGTGAATAGTGTGCAAACATACATGCAGGGAGGTGTCCACTTTTAAGTGTCCACTCTAAACATTCGCATAAAAAAATCCAGTTCTAAATATACAAAAATACAGCATGATGTTCTGTCCTGAAAGGATAAACATATCACTATAAACATATCATGTTTGTTTTTTATTTTGATAAGATAAAACATTTTATATCTCATAAATTCAATTATAAGGGTAATAAGAGAGAGAAGAGATATGGAGAAGTCCAATCAGTTAATAAGCTGCTGGCCCCAAATAAAAGACCACTTCATATTTTGAACACATGCTAAAACTTTTAGTCAGTTCTCCAAATCTTTCTTACACTCTTAACCAATCCAGAAGAAGCGATCCCTTTTCCTAATGAACAACTTTGCTATCTCCAAGTCTTTCTTGGCATCACATGATCCCTCTTACCTGTAGCCACTGAAGACTCTATAACTCTTTGCTTCCCCACCTTCTTGTGATAAATAATACTTTTGTCCCAGGGATAGTCTCCCAATTGCTGTCCAGCTCTGCTATTGGACGTTGAGAGAACTTGTCCAAGACCTCTTTCAGACTAGCATCTGCAGCTGCTCAATGTTTGGTTTGTTTGTTTTGATTTTTTTAATGCTAGAGATCCATTACTCTAAAGAAGTTTGGTTTAACAAATTTGCTTTGAAAGCTGAATTTCTTTACATTTAGATTATTTGATTCCATTAAGTAATTTTTGAGGGCAGAGCTCATGTCTCTTATATCTCTATTAAGAAAACCATTTCTACATGGATTAATTAAGATTGGGGATGATCTACTCTTAATATAGTGTCACCACCTCAAAAGCTGAGGACCTAGAGTGTTAGTTTTCAACCTGTGGCTGATGACCACTTTGGGTGTCAAATGGCCCTTTCACAGGGGTCGCCTGAGACCATCAGAAAACACAAATATTTATATTACAATTTGTAACAGTAGCGAAATTATAGTCATGAAGTAGCAACGAAAATAATTTTATGGATGGGGTCAGCATAACGTGAGGAACTGTGTTAAAGGGTCGCAGCATTAGGAAGGGGAGAACTGATATTCTAGACAGAATAAGAGGGGAAAGCCCAAGCCCACTGCTACAGCCAGCCTCTCCTCTCCGCTTTCTGGTCATCATAACCTAGGATGAGCCGCTGTGTTCCGTGTTCTCTGCACTGAGATGGACTAAACTCTTGAACCAAAATAAGTCACCCCGTCTTTAGTTGTCTGTCGGGCGTTGTGTCAGAGCCACGGAAAAGTCCGACTAATACAGAAAATTGGTGCCAGAAAAGTAGAGTTGCTTCCATGGCAATCCCTAAAGAAATGGTTCAGAAGCGTTTGAAACTGGGTTGCAGGGGCATTTGGAAACTTTGGAAACACCGGCTGGAGGAGCTCTGGGAAACCGTATGCAGAATTGAATGGGCAGTTCTGGTGGGAGCTCAGAAGACGAACACTGACAGCAAGAGAGAGAATAAAGAGTGTGCTTCTGCGGCTTCAGATAGAAGGACCTTGTTTTGGAACCGGCCTGCACACCGTTCACGTTGCGTTGTGGTAGAGAACTTACCTCCTCCGTTCTACCCGTTCCGAGGAAGCTCGCGGTAGGCTGCTGGCTTGGTTTCTTTTCCTATGGCTGTGATAAATTACTCTGGCAGAGCAACTTAGGAAAGTAAAGGTTTATTCTGGATCATGGTTCAAGGTACGTCAGAATGGGGAAACTGAGGCAGCGGGCGCTTGAAGCAACTGGTTATGGGCGGTGGTCGCTCATGCCTTTAATTCCAGCACTCGGGAGGCAGAGCCAGGCGGATCTCTGTGAGTTCGAGGCCAGCCTGGGCTACCAAGTGAGTTACAGGAAAGGCGCAAAGCTACACAGAGAAACCGTGTCTTGAAAAACCAAAAAAAAAAAACCAAAAAAAAAACCAAAAAAACAACAACAACAAAAAAAAAACCAAAGCATCCATGATCAGGAACAGAATGCTAAGCACGGGTCTCTGTTGAGTTCCATTTCTCCAGGATTTCCCACCAGGGGAATGGTTTCACGTAAAATTACGATGGGTTTCCCCCTTCATTATTACAATGCTGATAAATCCCCAAAGGCCTACCCAAAGGCCCATTTCCAGAGTGATTCTAGAATCTCTCAAATTGAAAATCAACACTAATCATTACCAATGAGTTTGTCCAATTAACTTGTCCAGGGAAATTTCTGGGCATTCTGGAGTAGTAGCTGTGTTAGCGAGTTCTGCTGGAGGATTTTAGCCAGGCACACAGCAAGAACTGGAAGCAAAGGACAGAGCAGAATGGTGTATACAGCTGGCAGTTTGTACAGAAAGGTAGCTTGTGTCAAGAAAGGTGTGGCTGGTAAAGATATTAGCCCCACTAGAATGAAGCCAAGTACTTGGCACCAGGCAATAAGAAAGATGATTTGAAGGCATCTCAGGAGTTTGCTGGGCCCTATTCATAAATTCAAAGATATAAAAGCATATAAAACTCATTTGAAAGACTTTGTCGGGAGAAGAAAACTCCCAGGATCCCTGCAGACATGAGGCTGCCTAGGGAAGTGTTCCCTTTATTTAGTTTCCCAAGAACCCAGAAGTCACTGCGCCATGGTCTCAAACTGGCCACCGAACTTATCATCATCCATGCAATACTGATAATCGTGTAGAATGCAGGAATTTTTCATAGAGACATCCAACAAGATCCCAAAGGGACGCTTGACAGACAGGAGATATTTATCGGGGTTATAATCCCTGAAGGGAAATGTCGAAAGGGTTTTGAGTAAAGCTGAAGATGCAGTGGGGAAACCATGAGTTTGGAGATGCCAAAAACGTGATTGGTCTGACAAGGAAAACCATATGCAACCAACAGAGCCAGCCTGAGAAGTCATGTGACCTGTAATAACTGAGGCCATAGAAACAGGAGGCCTAAGTCCTACCTCAATTATGGGATGGTAGTGTTTTACTATGCCATTTGCTGTGCTTTGTATCAGAATGGCCCCCACAGACTTGTGTGTTTGAATGTTTGGCCAGTAGAGAATAGCACTGTTGGGATGTGTGGCCTTGTCGGAGTAGGTGTGGCCTTGTTGGAGTAGGTGTGGCTTTGTTGGAGTAGGTGTGGCCTTGTTGGAGTAGGTGTGGCCTTATTGGAGGAAGTGTGTCACTGTGGAGGTAGGCTTTGAGGTCTCATATGCTCAAGCTAGGCCTAGTATGGCACACAGGCTCCTTCTGCTGCCTGTGGATCAAAATGTAAAACTCTCATTTCCTTCTCTAACACCATGTCTGCCTGCACACTGCCAAGTTTCCTGCCATGATGACAATGGACGAAACCTCTGAACTATAAGCCAACCCCAATTAAATGTTTTCCTTTATAAGAATTACCATGGTCATGGTGTCTCTTCACGGCAATAAAATCCTAAGTAAGACACCATTGTATATTTGAAAGGCATATGTTTCAATTTGATATTATAGTAACATCCAGCTAAGAGATCTATGATTACTAGTAGACAGTTGGCATGCTGACTAGTTTTATGGCAAATTGACACCGCTAGAGTCATCTGAAAGGAGGCAACCTCAACTGAGAAAATACTTCCATAAGATGGGGGCGTGGGCAAGTCTGCAGGGCATTTTCTTAATTAGAGATTGATAAGTGAGGACCCAGCCCATTGTGGGTGGTTCCATCCCTGGGCTGGTGGTCCTGGGTTCTATAAGAAGCAGGCTGAGTAAGCCATGGGGAGCAAGCCAGTAAGCAGCACCCCTCCATGCCCTCTGCATCAGCTCTTGCCTCCAGTGTTCCTGCCCTGCTTGAGTTCCTGCCCTTACAGCTTTTAATGATGAACTGTTATATAGAACTGTGAGTAAAATAAGTCTCTTTCTCTTCAAGTTGCTTTGGTCATGGTGTTTTATCATAGAAATAGAAATGCTAACTAGAACACTTGGAATTTGGACTTTTGAGCAATGTTAAAATGATCAAGACAATGAATACTCTTGGAGATGAATTTGATGAATTTTGCATGAGGACATGTACATGGTGTTGAGGGTTTCAGGAGGTGTACCTGAGTGTCAGGTTGATAAGGGGTAGACATAGGAAGCTTAATTGCTATTGACAAGTTGATTAGACCGAGAAGTCTCTAGAAGACTAGGAAAGCACGACTTTGGGGGAGTTTGTGAGGGTGTTCCTAGAGTGGACTAAGAAGAGATGAGCAATCCTAAATCTCCATGACAGAATCCCATCGGCTGGGGACCCTGAGGAGTAAAAAGAAGAGTAGAAAGCCCACTAATAACACAGTGTCTCCTTTTCTCTGTCTCTCTCCTCCTATTATGCTTTCTCTGTCTCTCTCCCTCTCATCCTCCATAGTGAGTTGCTCAGCTCCACATGTCTTCTCTGCCATGAGGAACTGAAACCATGAATCAGAAAAATAAATAAATAAAATCAAAACCTTTCCTCTCTTACGTTGTCTTCCTTGGGTGTTTGTTACAAGAACAAAATGCCAGAATGAGACAGACCCTTGCTCCCTTTCCAAGACTAAGAGAAATTTATTTAACTTATTGGAATGCAGTGATGGAGGGACAGGAAACTCTTAGGTATTTAATTTAGAAAGAATAAACTATATAAATATCCCCATCATAAAGAGAGCAAATGAACAGATGAAATACTTCCCTAGAAGACTTACAGAATGCAAATTTTAGAATTGCCCTGCAATGTGGAATACACTGAAAACCAGAATCTTTGAGACATTGTTATTTATTTTGTCACAAACAATAGTAAGTCCAGATGTTGTTTAATTGCTAGTAGCAAAGGACAAGTGTAGTGGGTAGCTGTTTCAGCTTTGACCTTGAAACACTGGCCCTAAGTGGTAGCAGGTGACTGCCACACCTGCCTATGACCTGCCCCTGGGGCGTGGCTGAGAGGGAGCCCCTTAAGACTCACATGCATATGTGCTGGGCCCCTTTGGGATTCCTTGTGATCCTGAAAGTTGGATGGGAACCAAGCCAGAGTTCTCCACTGGATGGTACCTCATCTCTCCTGGATCCTATAACCAACCCTTACTGGCTCTAAGTTATCCCAGTAATAAACCTCTCTCAATTACCAGATAAATTATGTAGAATTGCCTCATTAATTACAGTTATAGTAGACAAGTTCCCTTTCGTCCATTTCTGAAGTCTGGCCTCCACCTTTAGCACTACTGAGCATCTGTCACATGCTTTACTCAAAGTCTCTGAGACTCTCTACTCCCTCCGACAGTGAAACGTGAAAAGCAGTGGAGAGAATCTGGCCTTGGTCTCCCTTAGCCAATAAATCCAAATGGCCCAGTCCAACTAAACTCTTGAAACAACTATGTAAACACAAAAGCTTTTGTATTTATTTTTATCTTTTATGGAGGGACCAGGGAGATAAAATGTTTTATGACAGCAAAATGGACAAATACTGAATTTGCAGTTAACCACAAGGGAAAAACACCAGCAAGACTCAAAAATTTGAGGAAATGTACAGAACATTCTGTCCCCTGCTCATATCATATAGAACAGTAGCTTTCAGGCTATATCTTCATTACCCTAAGTGACTCCATTTTATAAAGCAGCAATTTGTTCTATTTTGAATACTGAGACAGGTGATTCTTCATCCTGTTTATGCAAGATAATGGCTACCATCTGTCTAGCATAAACCATGAAGTATAGACATATCAATAACTAATTTACCTAAAGAAAATAGTACCAGAAATGAACTTATCAAGTCAAGAATGCGTAGGCACATGTGTGTGTGTATCAAAATGTCATAAAGGTTAGACCTATGAACTTATCAAATATACCAGATTGACAAATGATCAACCCCTTTGGATCATATAAAAGGAGGGGCTCCTACAACATAGGTACTGTGGCACCCACCAACCCTTGATTGGGACAATGACTGTAGGCATCCTATGGTCAAATGGGGAGGAAATCATGACTCTGTCCCTTGTAAATCTTTTCAGTTCAGGCCCTCCATTCCAGTTGGTCTACATGAATTGTCCTTCATCTGGATTCAGTATGCCTTAAATCAGCTCTGTGCCTTGAAATAATTCCAGATGTTGGCAGTCCTGTTCCTGAAGTGATTTTTGACTGAGTTTGTTTCATTCATTAATACCTCATCCAACACCAGCAGTGACTCTGTCTCCCTATCAGCCCTCTGCTGCCTGTCTGAAGTAAGGCTCCTTTGAATTGCACTGCCATTTTAATCCTTCCTTGACTGATCTACAACCTATAAATCATCCTGTGAAGCATAGTGTATGATCTAAGAATTCATATTTGTAATTAGGACTGGATGAAGTCAACCTATTTGCTGATGGCCTGAAATCAATAGTACTTGACAAAGTGGAACAATATCACAGTAGCTGGATTGACTTATCAAATATACCAGATTGACAAATGATCAACCCCTTTGGATCATATCTTGCATAACCTTTATGTGGTGGTTTGGATGTGAAATGCCCCCAAGAGGCTCATGTTTGGAAACTTGGTCTCCAGCTTGTGACACTATTTAGGAAGGTTCTGGAACTTTTAGGAGATGGGGTCTTGCTGGAAAGGGTACCTGTTACTGGGAGAAGCATTTGAGGTTTTAAAACACCTCTCTCTCTCTCTCTCTCTCTCTCTCTCTCTCTCTCTCTCTCTCTCTCTCTCATATATATATATATATATATATATATATATATATATATATATATATAAAATCTGTGAGTCTGTCTCTCTACTGTGTGTGTGTGTATGTGTGATCTTTCTGCTTCCTGGCTATCAGGACAGCTTCACACTCCTATAACCCTGCTTTCCCTACTTTGATGGACTGCCCCCCCATCTAGAACCCTAAGACAAAACAAACCCTTTCTCCTCTAACTTGCTCCTTATAAGGACACTTTATTACAGCAACAGATAAATAATCAATTCACTCCATAAATTCTGACCCTGTGGAATCGTACAAATGTGTCCATACGTTTCTGACATGAGTAACATAGTTCACTCATGGGAAATGTATTTTTAACTTTTATATTATTTTATTTTATTCTTTTCTTTCTTTCTTTTTTTTTTTTTTGAGACAGGATCTCATGCAGTTCAGTCTGGTCTTGAACTCATTATGTAGCCAAGGATGACCTTGAACTCTTGATCCTCCTTTCTCTACCTCCCTATAATCTTGGGATTATAGATGTGCACTACACCTAGCTTGATTTGTTTGTTTGTTTGTTTGTTTGTTTGTTTGTTGTTATGGCTTTTAAGGATCTATCTATGTCAATGTTTCTCAACATGTAGGTCATGACCACTTTGGGGGGTTGAATAACCTTTCACAGGGATCACCTAAGACCATTGGAAAACAAAGGTATTTATATTATGATTCATAACAGTAGCAAAATAACAGTTGTGAAGTAGCAACAAAATTAATCTTATGCTTGGGAGGTCACCACAACCCAAGGAGCTATATTGAAGTGTCACAGCATTAGGAAGGTGGGTAGCCACATAGATTCTATGTGCTAAATAAAGGCTTGGTCCCTTAGTGATGATACTGTGAGGTGCTATGAACCTTTAAAACATCAAGCCTTGCTAAGAGGTCTTTAGACCATCAGAAGTGTGGTAGAAATGGATTGTGGGACTGTACTCTCTCCCCCAGCTCCGCTGTTGGAGATCATATGCTTCCACACATTCCTGTTATCATGCACTACAAAATCAATAGAGCCACCAAATCCTGGACTCTAACCTTCTAGAACGACCAACTAAATCAATCTCATTTCACTTTAGAAGTGACTTGTGTCGGGTATTTCTGTATAGACACAGAAAACTAATACGGAATGTATCATTCCATAAATCTGCCTTCCCCCAATTCTAATGCCCTTCCTCCATAGCAGTTAGACAACTGAGAAGTTAAAGTGAGCAGGTCAGGTCCCAGTAAACATTTGCCTTCACTTTTAACACAGTCTGCAAGATCAGAGGGATCACCAAAATCAGCTTTGAATTTCATCAATGAGTAGAAACAGTAGTCACACACCTCACTAAAAGGACAAATATAAGGATTGGAACCATCCAGAAAAGAAGTACATAGACTGCAGAGTGTCTGGTGTCCTCTGTGTAGTCAGAGCACATTACATTCCCAGTGTTGATATGAACCATGAACTGACAGGCAAATTCTCAGTAACTTTTGTGTCCAGATAGCTCACTGGGACTTCATCAGGAAAACATGATAGGGAAATAATAGACAGATAACAGAGATAGATAGATAGATAGATAGATAGATAGATAGATAGATAGATAGATAGATAGATGATGGATGGATAGATAATGATAGATAGATTAGATTAGATAGATATAGATAGATAGATAGATAGATAGATAGATAGATAGATAGATAGATAGATAAATGGATAATGGATGATGGATGACAGATAATAGACATAGATAGATAGATAGATAGATAGATAGATAGATAGATAGATAGATAGACAGATAAACTTATGGATTATCTATGTGGTTGGTCTCAGTCTCCAGGTGAATGTCGTGAAAAGCCCACACAAGTTATTAGCATCTAGTTTAGCCAAAAGTTTCTACCTTAAATCATCTTATTAGACCACACTGTGTGTTCCAAGGCCCCCATGCAAATAAAGATATTCTTATCAAGTGTGATGCTCCAAAAAGTTCAGAGATGACCTCCTAACAACCAGAGGCAGAGATTTCTCTTTGAACATAGTTAAGTCCTGTGCTCCGCACATCTGTCATTACATTAGCCACCTCCTCAAGCTTCTCAATGGAAGCAATCCTGAGGAAAGCTTTTGTCTTTTGTTGGTATATTATGATTTCTGATTTTGTGTTTTTATGGGATCTGTTTTGTTGTGTGTGTGTTTCTTGTATTGTTTTAAAATTTGGGTTTGTTTAGTTTTTCTGTTTGCCTGTTTGTTTTCCAAACAGGTAAAGAAAGGGCATGGAGTTTGATGGGAGGTAGGAATGATCTGGGAGTAACTGGGGAGGAGAGACCATGATCAGAATATATTGTATAAAAATATTTTCAATTAGAACAAAAAACGTTCATGCCATGACTCACTTTTGCGTTATGGAGGAGGGAAGCCTCGGCTTTAGGTCATGTGCTGCTAGTCTCTGCCCTATATTGACAGACTAGGGTGCAGTCAGTGTGGGAAATGTCTCCAACAAGGAAAGTATAAATTTATTTCATTAATAGAGCTAGTCTCAGAAGAACAAAGCAATTAAAAAAAAACAAAGCCTAGGTTCTTGTTGGTGCACACTAAGTATATGCTCTATCACTGAGCTGCATCCCTAGCCCCATAAAATAATTATTTAAAAAGAAACAGCAAAAGAATTGTATCATTTTCCCTCTTCTATGTTACTCAGCCTAGAGCTCTTTCTTCATGCTCACTCAGTGAACATAATTGATTCAGATTCCTTTTCTTAGAGTTGCTTCATTTTCTCTGGCCCCTCCTGCTCTCTGAGTGGCCTTCCGACGTCACAGGAAGCCTAATTTAGAGAAATATAGAAAAGTGGGTCTGCCTGTTGCCCACAAGTCTTCACTTTCAAGAGTCCCATTCAAATTCCCATAGGGTAGCTGCCCCTTTTTTCCTGGCTGTATCCACTGATGATCTGAGATTCGGCACAGATAGTTCACGATATCAGAAACCCAACTGAGAACCTTAGATACCGGGAATGTGAGAAACATAGATCAGTGATTAAAAAAAAAATCAGGTAAATTATCCAAAATAACTAAAAGCTCTGGAAAATGGTGAAGGCGAGTAGAGACTAAAGAAGAATTTGCTCCTGGGACATCGGTGCCTCCCCTGGCAAGAGCTGTGAATCTGGATAACTTGAAGGACATTTTCTCTGTTTTCCCTGCCCAAGCTTTGATGGGAAAAGAAAAATCACAGTGATTTTTCTAATGACAGAGGTAATGAAGAAAAGCCTTCAGAACAGCAGGAAACTGGGAATTAAAAAATAGAAGCAATACATCTATAGAGATGCTAGATTTGAAAATCTGATTATAAACATTACCCAAATTTCTGGTCAGTCACTGTCTACTTACATGACTGACTTCAAAATTAATGGTGAAAAAAAATCTATAAACGGCAACCAACTACATCTGAATCTACTCTTGCAAGATACAACTATACTAGCTAAGGGTTGTAAGAATTCCTGACCCATGACTTACTGATTTACCTGGTATGCACAGAACATAGGGAAGGGGAGAAAAGAAAATCAAAGCATTTATAAGTTTGGGTTATCAGAGGCATCTTACCAGCTCAATTCTTTATTTTTCCCTTCAAGTTCAAATATTGAGATTGATTAAAATAGAAAAATTAAACAGACAAAATATTTAGATCAAACAAACTCTTTACTTTCCTTGATCTACATTGGCGCTCGTGGACTAGACAGCAAGGTTTCTTCAACAACTAGCCTCATAATGTCCATACCAATGTCCCCAGAGAGAGTCCAAGGGTCCCTATGTATCCCTCTTCTGCACAGGGAAATGAGGCATGTATGGAGTTTCTGCATTTCCTTTGTGGAAACTCTGGTAACTCCCAATCTTCAGCTCTCCCTACCGTCCCTACATGCTACACTGCACTGGATCTGTCAGAGTCCCAAGTCCAGAAAGTCAATACATACATGGGGGGGCAGCCTCTGAGAAAATGGGTCATTAGTCACAGTCACATAGATCAACTCTTTCCTGTCCTAGGAAGGCAGTGGAAGCTGGAATTTTTCTGCACTCATTCGGGAGGCAGATTGATGCCATCTACCGGCCAAACATACCTCTATATTTGCTCTTCCTCAAGGAGTCAGGTTCTGCTGGTCTATCAGAAATCCACCACTTGACAGACAGAAGCCAATCCTTTGGGACCTCCCTCAGAAAAGTTAAGGCAGTAGACATAGGTAGAAACCCCTACACTTCTTTGGGGAAAAGCGAAAGAAGATCCCCTGCTATGAGGTATTGTAGGGTCCTGTTGTTAAGAATTGGGGCTCTGGCAGAGAGTGTTCCCCACCCCACCCCCACCCCCGGTTTTGGTGACTCTGGTTAATTTATGAGTTTCTCACAGTTGGTTCTTGAATCGATATGTTTATTGGCAGAAAGAAGGTCCGAGGCTTCCAACTCCTTTATCTTACTTTATATGAGGTCTGACTCCTGAGCTGTGTGTCACGACTTCACACCATTCAGAAGTGAGAATCATCCTATTGATGCACTAGACTAGAGAGGACAAAGAGCAGCTAAGATGACATCAGTGAAGAAATGATGTTGGTTCTAACTTTCCAGGGATCGAGGTTTTGCAGAGACTCATGGTTTAGAGTTTGTGTGAGTCTCAGGGGAGACTTTGAACTTGGGAGCCTGGGACTGTTGGAATTTGGGAGACTCTTATAGATGAACCAAATATATCACTTTGTATTGCAAAATGGACAAGAGCCATTGATATTCAGGGGCAGAATATTGTAGTTTGAATATAAAATGATAACAACAGCCTATGTGTTGAAGGTTTGGTCCCTCTCTAGGGGCAGTACTGACAGATGTTTGGATCATAAGGATGCTGACCCTATCAATGAATCAGCTGACTCATGAATTCATGGCTAAGTGGGCCTGGCTGAAGGAAGCAGGTTCTTGGAGCATATCTGGGTAGGATGCATCTTGTCTTAACTGTCAGTGTTCCAGCTACTATGAGGATAAACAATCCTGCTCTAACCCAGGCTCCCCACCGCCATGATATCTGCCCATAGTCAAGAAGCCAGCAGATCATGGACTGATGCCTTAAAAACTGTGAACTGAAGGACACCCTCCTTGCTTTGGGTTAATTTCCTCAGGTGTTCTGTTACAGCAGCGGAAAGTTAACAAAGTCTGTCCTTTTCATATTCCGATGGAAAAAGAAAGTATTTTATTACCAGGATAGCAACTCTGATTAAATGGTCTTGACTCCACTGGATTCCCATGGAAGAATGCAGAATTTCACCAACTGTATCTTGTTGTGTTCTATTTAGCTATTTCTAATTTTCTCTAGGAGGTCATGAAATTACTGCAAGAAAGCTGTGAATCCCTACATTAGTCCAAACACAGTTACAGGCTGCGTAAGTGAAGTGTCTCATGCCGGATAAATAAAGTGCCTCATGCTGGATAAGTGAAGTGTCTCCTATCGGATTAGTGAAGTGTCTTGTGCTGGATAAGTGAAGTGTCTCAGCCTTTCAAATTCATGCAGTTTTCACTATAGTTGACAAACTGCCAACCATATAAAATATTACTGTGTACAAAGACATCTTCATTATCCATTTTCTAAGACAATAGATATTACTACTATAACGACACTTAGAATACCATAACATAGGATTCTGATATTTTGTTGTTGATAGTAAATGAATCATTTTTTTGATAAATCAAAGTTTGAGTAGCAGTTTGTTTCCTTTGCGAAGGAGTCTGAGTTCCACATATATTCTTAGAACTTAGTTCCAATACCATGACACAACAGCATTGCAGTCTTGGGAAATTTATTGCCTGCAAGGAATTAGGAAAACACACTTTTCTTCCCCCCATTCCTCTCCGAGGATGATTCTTTTATTCATGCATTTTACACAAAGGAAATCTACTTACCATATCTGCTCATTTTGGCCAGTAGGATATTCATACAATACTAAATTTTATTCTAAAAATAATACATTGGTTATATTTTCACATCCAATGAAGAAAAACATAATTCTGTTTCCTACATAATACATAACATCTTGTGCTGTATGATTAGTCTATGATTGGACTTTTTATTGCTGATGAATCAATAAAATTCATACTTTGATATGTAATTTTTCTTTTCATCCGCATTTGGGTCAAATTTATTCAACAATATAAACATATTTAAGTCGCTGGATCCTGAACTGCTTTCCAGAAATACACTACCCATTTAAACTCCCTTTAGGAGTTAGATTCCCACTGTGAATTTTACCTCCCCTTTAGCCAGACTATTATGTTTACCTTTTAAAACTCTTGATAATTTGGTGAAATTTATTATTAGAAAAATGGCACTTTTGTATTTCATTACCCATTTTCCCTTCTTCTTTTGAGACTTCTTAGTCGCTGTTCTTTCTAAGGCAGGCACATGGGTTGTTTTAGTGCCTCTTCTTTTTACACTGTTCCCGTTCTAACCTGCAGCTAGTGTCCTTGCCCCCAGACTCTCAATTTATCTCCATCTTAGAGTCCCTAGTCCTGCTCACTAGAACTGCTCCAAGTTTGTGTTTACATAGCTGTTTTTTGCATATCCTATTTTAGTATAATTTTGGGCAAATGCTAGAGTTGCTGTTCAAGACACATGCTGCCTGTTTTTCTCTGAGGTGATTTTTCTGTCTAGACTGTGTCTCTGCTTCAGGTGATTTTTAGCCTCCTCTGTGTCTTCTGTGATGCACAGAAATGGGGTATGAAAAGTGAAAGTTATTAAGCAACTCCAGATTTGGGTATAAATACAGGCTGTTTCCTGATGCTGCCTCACATTGTTTTTTCGCCTTCTGTGGAAGCTCCTTGAGATTTTGCAGTGTGTGCTTCATCATATAGTAGCTATTCTAGTCTGTAAAACTGACAACCACGTGTTTGTCACTGCCATAGAGGGTTTCAAATTGTGGGAAGGACAAGTTGCAAAGGAAAGAAAGAACCTACTGCCTTCAGTTCTAAATCACCTGGCTTGTTTCCGGAGATGACAAAGTTTAAAATTTCCCAGTAACAAATATGTTATTTCAATGTGTAAAACCTAGTCATGGAAAGAATGAGGAGTTTTGACATCAGATGGATGTTAAAGTACCTTCCTATATTCTTGTCCACCCAAGCAGTGTCGGGATGGGTTCCATCTCATTGAGCCCTAAATCCAATCTGATATCGGTTGGTGACTCCCATAAGCTTCATGCCACTATTGCTTTAGTGAACCTTAGCGGGGCATCCTTGTAGGTGGAAGAGTTTGTAGCTGGGTTGGGGTTTATATTTCTCCTTTGGTAGCAAGTAGAGCACCTTTTTCCAGTATTGTGAACCTTAGTTCAGAGTGATGAAGGCTTTAGGTGGGCACCAGCTTGACTTCTCCTTATTTAATGAGTTTGTCTTCATCAGTAGGGCCTTACTATCAGTTTGTGGAGAGCAACCAATAGCTTTGGCAATAGTCTGGGTTGTTTGGGAGTTCCCATGGGACCCCTTTGGCCAACAACTCAGTTGGATGTAACCTAGGCTGGTACTGGAAACTTCATTTGGTGATGAGAGATATCCTACTGGGGTGGAGTAGGTTTCTTAACTTCTCTATGTTTCGGTTTCCCTTTTTAAAAATGTAATAAATAATTAAAAATAAGTATTAATTTCACGGGTGTGAGGATCCAATAGAATGTGTGGCATGGTGGTATGTGCTTGCAATCACAGTGATTAGGAGGCAGCACCAGGAAGATCATTAGTTCAAAGCTAGCCTGTGCCACACGGTAAGACTGTTTCAACCAACACCCTCAAAGTGAATAGAGTAGAAACTGTGAGTATGCTAACATAGAGACTTGAGTATGTAATTTAGTCCTGTGAATCAGAGAGCTTATTTACTATCAAGCCATGCCAGCATTTTAAGAGTAAGAATACCAAAGCCCAAAGAAAGCAGATAAGGAGTGGACTGTATGGCTCCCAAGATTCTTCTTCCCATGCTGAATATGTGTTGTCCAGGCCAGAGTAGCTTCTGGGATATGTATTATGTATGACCCCATTGCGCGAGGATCTCTTACCAAGAACGTCTTACAGTTGAAGATGTTCGAGCCTAGCAAAATCATTAGTCTGTTTTTCTCAGAGCACAATATCCCAGTGATTAAAATGAGCTAAGTGTCATCTTTTCCCTCTGAGAGTTTCCCCAAACTCATCTCACCCCACATAGGGGGCTGAATGAAAGACAGCCAAGCTATCTTAACAGCCTCCTGTCCAAAGACACAGTGCATTTGGTAATGGGCCTAGATAAAAATAATAAAGCACTTGACCAGTAAACTAACACAAGAAGTTGAAGCCTATACTTGTAAAAATAACTTTTAGGGGCTGGGAAGACTGCTCAGTGGGTACTTACCAAGCAAACTCAAGGTCCCGAGATCAGACCCCCAGAACCCATGTGAAGCCCACAAGGAGAAGTTGTTGGACCACAACTCTATAGTTATCTCTACTTCTCGTTCATGGAAATTGGAGTAGCTTTATTGCCTACTCATTAATATTTCACAATGTCCATCCTCAAAGGCAGTTGGTTCACTGGGTGCTGGGATCTAACAGCCACCAAGGAGCTCAGAGCCCCTATCCACACAGGAAAAAAAGAGCTATTATATCAAAATAATGGGATGGGATGCAGTTCAGGGATAAAGCATCTGCAATATGTGTGAATGGCCATCGTTGATCAAAAGCAAAGATAAAACAAAAACAAGCTATATCATAAGTGATAATGAAGGGAGAAAATGAAGCAATGAGAGATTATAACCTGACTGGGGAAGTCTGGGAATGCTTCCCTAAGGAGGGACTATTTAACAAAGAAAAGATAAATTTGTTTTGTTTTGTATCTTGTAATTGTAGGCGATATATTTTTTTTCATTATTTAATTCAGCAATAATGTCAAATTTTTATTCACTAATGAAAAGTGTTAATAGAACCATTCTTCATGAATGTCAGATTACCCTAAAGCTTAATCAGAATTAAAATTTCACACTAATGTTTATGTGAGAAAGTTAGGTAGAATAAATAAATTAGTAAATCCCAAATGGGATTTTTTTTTTTAATGCAACAGTTTCTTACAATTACAGGAATTTTAGTTCTTTTCACTCCCATCTCCCTCTCCCACCAAAACCCTCCTTCCGAACTGGCTTTCTCTCATTTTCAAATCTCCCTTCTGTTTGTGATCCACTGAGTTCAGAATTTCAAGTGTGGGTGGGGGGTTATTGACTGGAGTATGAGTGACTTGTGGAGGGCTGGACCACTGAAGAACACAGCAGCATTCTCCCAGCAACTGTTACCTCATTTCCAGTAGTCTCTTAGGACATGGTGAGTTCCCACGAGCCCCTCCCCGTCCATGAGGAAACGCTGATGGGCCCAATATTGTGTAGATCTTGTGCAGCTAGCTAAAGCTACAGTAGTTCACGAGGCCACTGGCTATGGCAACTCCAGAAAACTTATTTTTGTAGTACATTTTTCCTATCCTCTGGCTCTTATAGGTTTCCACACTACCCCTCAAATGGTCCTTGATTTTAGCTGTCTCTCTTCTTCCTCCTCCTCTTCCCTCTCCCTCTGCACTGATTTATTTCTAGGCAAATTTTTTTTGATGCTCTTGCTATTGTGAATAAGAAGATTTTCTTGATTTCTTTTTCAGATAATTTTCTACTAATGTAGAGAAACACTACCAAATTTGCATTTTTTGTACAGTAACTTTGTTGAATTTACGTGTTTAATAATTTCATTTAATCTTCAAAAACTCCATGCATGCATATAATGTATCTTGAACATATCCAACTGCTATTCTTCTCTCTAATTTCACCAAGGCCCTCTATTAAATCTCTCTCTAAAGTTCATACTTATATTTATTTACCTATTGATTGGTTGATTTTTAATCCACTAAATCCAATTAGTGCTGCCTACACACTCAAGGGCTTGGGGTAATCAACAGGAGTATTGGAGCCTACCAGTAGTCACACTCATAAAAAACACTGCTCTTCCCCCTCTGGCCACCGTCAACAGCCAATTGCTCCTCAGCTAGGGGTGGAGCCCAGGGAGCCCCCCCCCCACTCTATTCTAAAGTTTTTAATTAGCTTCATCTTGTGCAGCCTTGCATAGGAAACCACAGCTGTTATGAGCTCATGTTTGCAACAGCCACGGCATGTCCAGAGGAGACCATTTCACAGGGCTCCTCCATATCCTCTGGCTCTTATGTTCTTTTCCACCTCCTCCTCAGTGAGTTCCCAGAACCTTGGGCAGGGGATGTTGATATAAATGTCAGTCTAAGGCTAAAAACTCAGGGTTGCTTATTATTTCTACTGAAATCTCATTCTGCCCATCTGAGATCATTGCTTGATAATAGCACTTGGTTTTTCCTCGCTGGCTTCATTTATTTTTAAGGAAGGAATTCAGAATATTTTGATGCAACTGACATATGCTGTCTCCATCCTGAGTCATGAAATAAAGAAATTGTTGCTGCGGTCTCAATGTCTCTGGGTGTAAATATTAAGAAATATCCTATTAAGAGAGCCGAAAATTACTGAGTTAGGAACTCAGTTGGGAGACTCAGGGATCTGAAGGAAAACACCGGGGAAGATGAAAATGTAATTCTGCTTCTGCGTTGAATTGCTGATTCACTATAAACATTTGAGAGGAGCTGCCACACTTTTGAGTCTTTATATTTTGTATTTTATCAGTGAGTAGATTAAAAACAACTTAAAAATCAAGCTATAGAGAATTCACAAAACAAGAATCACAAATGGCTGGAAGACATTTAAAGAAATGCTCAACATCCTTAATCATCAGAGAAATGCAAATCAAAACGACTCTGAGATACCACCTAACACCTGTCAGAATGGCTACGATCAAAAACACCAATGACAGTCAATGTTGGAGAGGATGTGGAGCAAAGGGAACACTCCTCCACTGTTGGTGGCAATGTAAACTTGTACAACCACTGTGGAAATCAGTATGGCAGTTTCTCAGAAAATTAGGAATCGAACTACCTCAAGACCTAGCCATCCCACTCTTGGGCATATACCCAAGGAATGCTGATTCATACCATAAAGATACATGCTCAGCTATGTTCATAGCAGCACTATTTGTAATAGCCAGAACCTGGAAACAACCTAGATGCCTGTCAACGGAAGACTGGATGAAAAAAAATGTGGTACATATACACAATGGAGTACTACTCAGCAGAGAAAAACAATGAAAGCATGAAATTTGCAGGCAAATGGATGGAACTAGAAAAAATCATCCTGAGTGAGCTAACCCAAACCCAGAAAGACAGTCATGGTATGTACTCACTCATAAGTGAATTCTAGATATAAAATAAAGAACAATCAGACCACAACCCATAGAACCATGGAGGCTATATATATAGCATGGAGGTCCCTAGGACGACTGTGGCTTATAATAAATTTCGGTTTTACTCAATTATTGAAAAAAAATAGCCAAATGAATGGAAACACATGAACTATGAACCAAAGGCTGAGGGGCCCCCAACTGGATCAGGCCCTCTGAATAGGTGAGACAGTTGATTGGCTTGATCTGTTTGGGAGGCAACTAGGCAGTGGGACCGAGTCCTGTGCTCATTGCATGAGTTGGCTGTTTGAAACCTGGAGCTTATTCAGGGATGCTTGGCTCAGTCTGGGAGGAGGGGACTGGACCTGCCTGGACTGAGTCTACCAGGTCGATATCAGTCCTCGGGGGAGGACTTGTCCTGGAGGAGGTGGGAATGGGGGTGGCCTGGGGGTAAGGGGAGGGGGTGGGAGGGGGGAGAACAGGGGAACCCGTGGCTGATATGTAGAACTGAATGGTATTGTAAAATGAAATAAAAGGAAAAAAAATATGAAAAAAAAATCAAGCTATAAGAAATGAACATAGCACCTCATTATTTCAGTTATTATTGAGAGACTAGAATTTTACTTTGTGGTAGAATGTTTGGCCAGTGCTGCAAAAAATATAAATGTGTGTGTGTGTGTGTGTGTGTGTGTGTGTGTGTGTGTGTGTGTGTGTGTGTGTGATTATATATTTAGGCAAAGAGTCAATGAACAATCTCAAAACTGTTTCCTGCGCAAATATAAAGAAGTGTGTAAGTGTGAGCCCAATGGGATTGTTGGGTTATGGTCATAGACTGTCTGTACCTGTTGTCCAGACTGTCTGGGCCTGCCAGGGAGTAGCAGAGGCAAGGGAGGGCTTTCTTTTGTAGAGACTGTGAGCAGATAACCTTAGGCAGGATTTCATGGGCGTGTGGAGCTTCCCCTCTTGAGGATCATCTGGACAGCCATGGTGAAGCTAATGGAAGGCCCTTGGCATTGTTGTGGGAACTGTAACTGTGTGCGTCTCTGCCATGAGAACAGATGCCGTCTGCCATGGCCAGAAAAGAGCAGACACACTGGCAAATGACCAAGAGTAGCAAGATGTCTCAGGAGAGGCCAGCAAAGACTCAGAGGAGTTACATGCATGCCTTCCAGTCTGGGATGGTCTGGGAAGGCAGAGTAAAGGAGAAGAGAAGGGAGCCTGGAGAGGACATTTTTAAATCAGAAATGAACCAATTTGTCCCAAAATAAGTGGATAATCACTTGGCATGAATGACTGTAAAACCAAAGGTGGAATTTCCCTCACTGAAAGTGTTCTGGTGCCAAAAAGACACAAAAGGCTCAAGAGTAAGATCAGGTTAGTTCCAGAAACACGGCTGCATGTCCACAGATATGGTTTAAATCTCTATGTAAAACTTAAGGTGCATGAATTATTATTCCATTTAATATTGAAGAAATTAATACTCAGCAAAATTGGACACATTTTCTATGACTATAGAGCCAGTAAATGGCAAAATGCATGTGATGCTAAGGTACTCATCTACCCCACAGCTCAGTCTCTGTCCTCTTCAGTGAGACCTGACTTTAACTGGGAAATGGGAAAGTGGCCCTCTGATTCTAGGAGCTTGGTGTTGTGTGGTATGGGTCTTGTCTTGATTCGCCCTCTTGTGCTTACTGCAGAGCTCCCATAGAAGGGACATCATCAGCAGGGTAACAGTGACAAGGTTCATGAAGTTGGAACAACTGGTATACCCGATTAAGAGTTAGGGGACAAGAGCATCTCATTGGCACAAAAGTCAGTCCTATGAACACTCAAGAAAAAAAAGAAAGAAAGAAAAGAAAGAAACTCTCTAGTCAAGCACAGCTTAAATTTTTAGTGGAAACTTAATAAAAGACCCTGTTTTATATGTCCTCATTTCCCCAAAAATGAATATTGGCAAATAAAACACAAGTCCCTAAAATGCACACCTTCTTCCTCCACTGAGGGTGAAGGCTAACTCCTCAGTAGGGGGCCTAACTCATTTTGTACCCATCCTTACAATACACTCCGAAATAATTGCATGATATTTGTTTTCTCAGAATATTCTGTAAGCATCAGTTGAGGGAGTCACTAATAAAGCAGAAATAACGTATTAAATCATGTATAACAGATTCTATCCACTTCCCCTAAATGGGTTAACACCCATGTAGAAATGCAAGCATGTCTAATAATTTCGTATCCTTTATTCAAAATCTCTGTTTGCTCATCAGTGTGAACACCAGAAACTGTGCTAGATAGAATGAAAGTGAGAAGAAAGATGGATTTGAGATTAGTGTCACATGATTTCCTGAGCAATTCAGCTCTGGATCCAGATGTGAACACCTACTTAGCAAGGCAGGAAGAGTAGGTCAGTGAACTACCAAAGAAATGAACACTCATCTTGCTGTCAATCTGTTGTACTGTACCCAACAAAATTAGATCTTTCTAACAGGGCACAAGGCCAACAGAATTGATAGTAGTGATAGGGAAGAGTTTCCAAAGAACATAGGCAGTGCAGATCTGCTCCCCCGCCCACACACACAAATCACCAAAATCTCTCTTCTTCAGTGATTTATTTTTGCTCCCATCTAAATGATAATCCCAGAACTTCTCAATTATTGCTGTCCCTTAACACAATTATTGAGCTAGCTGATCACTGTATTTTTTTATATGTCCTATTTAGAACTGAGTCTTGATTCAATAATATTCTATCAGAACCATCTACCAAAGTGCCAAACTATAAGAAACACCTCTTCTCCATGTGTTCCTTCCTAAGACACACCAATCCACAGATGTGGTCTCAACCATTATTAATAAATCTGACACAGCAATAAATCAAGGCATATAGGTGTATTCTTGCTGGACTTTGGTTAATGGAGTTTGATGTTATTTTAACACAACTTTCGTTTGTGTTTCTTCTAAAGCCAACCTGCTTGAAATCCCTCTGGTAGAGGAGCAGGTAGGTGTTCTTTCTTCCCTTCATATCAATAGTCATCCTTCTCTACTGGATGGAGAACAGACTTCTGGTCTACCCCTAATGTAATACCCCATATTGCTCTATGGTTTCAGTACTGAGGAGGGAAATGACTCTGAAAACTGGGTAATGAATATTGTCTATAACTCTATATCATCTTTGCCTTACCAAAAACCTAATAAGTACCGGGTCAAATAGTGAACCTATACACTACCTAAAATATTTTGGTTCATACAACAATATGTATATTTTCAACAAAAGTGCCACTAATATTCAAAATAGCCATTTCTATCTACCTTCTTAAATAGGTTTACAATGATTTTAAAAATAAATATTACCATAGAAACTACATTGAATCTTTTAACAATATTTTTTTTGAAATTTATCAACTATTGAGACAAGCTAGCACATTCATGTACTAAATGGGTTGTTATTACAAATTTTACCAGAGTTAGTAATTGTTGAACTTTGTAATGGTCAATATAATTTTTTTACCCATTTTGTGTTAAGAATAATTACAATTATAACCCAAACAGATTAAGTTTCATAATCAAGTGACATTTCAAATACACTTAGCTTGGTGTGTTATGTATGGTAAAAGGCCTTTAATGTTTTGGGTAAGGCAGACTTCACCCTATAGCCCAGGCTGGCCTCAGATTCATGTCAATTCTTCTGGGTTAGACCTGGAGTGCTGGGGTGGTAGTTACAACACCACCATACCCAACTATTAAAAAAACTCTCAAACATAAAGCATAGTAAACAGAACAATTTGATAGAGATTAAATGAAAATATATAAGCAATATGAAAAAGAATAATAGAAAATTCATGCCTATCCCTGTAGATTCACTCCACTTATAGATTCTTAACATCGGTCATGGATAATAGCAAATAGTTTATCATGTAGATCCCGCTGGAGTCATCTGAGAGTGGTGTCACAGTTTGTAGATGTCCATGTCTTCAATGAGGAAGAACTGGTGTCTATCTATATTCTTCACACACAGCAGGGCAGGGGATTAGCTGTCAACTAAACACTGGGACCAATTATCTAGCTTTTCAAAACTACTTTAGGGAGTATTTAACCCCACACTCTGACATTAGTTTTAGCTCATATCTGTCCAAGAGAGAAAGGCTACTCCAAACGGATTCAGAAGGCAAAAGGCTCTTTTCCATGAATCAAAGGCTGGATGATAGATTCATGTAGATTAATATCTGTTACATTCCAGAGATCAGGTCCCATATAAATTCTCCTCTTTTTTTTTTTCATATTTACCTCTAGTTCAAGCCTCTGTGCAGTGCACCCCCTGCCCTTCAGGAACTCTGGGTGCTGTAGCTCTTACATGATGGCTTTCTACAGTCTTGGCTCCTTACACAGCAGATCTCTGAATCCTGCCTCAAGCCACCCAGTCAAATCCCAAGCAAACTGAATGGCTTTGGCACGCTGTACTTTGATCTAGGCTTGCTTTTGGGGCTCTTGAAACGCAACATTTTACTTACATAAACATATGTTCTCTGGCCTACACATTGCATACATGATTCTGTCCAGCCATTTTGCTCTGTTCCCAGTCCTGGAACCATCTGTCTGTCTGATTTATCATAGCTAAAAACTTGGGACTGATTTCAGGAGGTAAAAATTAATATAAGGACAATAGATCTTTGAGAACTATACCTTAAACTTGGCTTTTCACTCCTGGTCGTACAAACGGCCCTAACTTTAGTATTTTATGTGATGTTCATCGACTCGTGGAGGAGTTCCATTCTGTCATTGGGTCAATGAGATGGCTCAGTGGGTAAAGGAGCCTGTGGCCAAGCCTCTGATGACCTGAGTCTAGTCCCTGGGAGTCACAGTGGAGAGAAGCAAGTCCTGCAAGGAGTCATCTGCCTTCCACACGGGCCCCGTACACTATTACCAAGAAATGTAATACAAATAGATAGTTTTCAAAGGGTAAAGGTTGGGTAGTGCAGCAGAGGTCACATCTCTGTCAATCACCCAATAATACTCTTGTTTGTTGCAACACTCTTCACTGTGGATTATAGGACAAACAGACGTCTAATAACCAAGGAATAAGTAAAGAAAATTGGGCATTTATGCACCATAAATTATTTTTTTCAGTGTAAAGATGGAGTCACGCCATTTGCAGGACAGTGTATGCAACTGACGATAATGATATTAGTCAAATTAAGCTAGCCACAAAAAGGATAAGTGTTATATATTTTTCTCTCACTTGTGGCTCCTGGATATAATACCGACACATAAAGTCATGACACAGAAGTAGAAGTGATGTTGTCCTGGGGCACAAAAGGGGTTGACGTGAGTTAGGAGAGGCAAGAAAGAAGGGTAGGAAAGTTTGAGAAGAAACAAGCTCTGTGTAGCATATAGATGTTCATGAAAACTATTACAGAAATGATCAAAGTGTGAGAATTCTGTCATCCCTCTGTATGAGTAGGTCTGAACTTAGGGAGCATTGCTGAACTAAGCTAACATCTCTAGGGAAGAGCACTCTTAGATTTTAAAGAAAATACCTAGCAAGGAGCAAATAGCATCTTGCTGAACTGTCCAGGATGAAACGTGTGGTTTGAGTCGGACGGAAGTGCTGGACGAAGTTCTGCCCTGCCTTGCTTTTGTCTGACCTAAGTACTTGGTTGAGTCATTTAACATCTCTCTGCCTCTGCTTCCTTGTCAGCAAAATGGGGAAAATAAAATTATCTGTAGATGTAACCAACTGTCTTATTAAATAAGAAACACAGAACCAATGTAAAAGAGAAAGCCAAGAAGTCAGAGCTCAGAGCTAAAGTCTTACCCTTCCTCCTGCGTGCTCCTAGCTTCCCAAAAAAGAGCTACTTCCTGTGTGTATGTCTTTTCATAGTCTTTTTGTTCTGCCTTCTCATTGGTTGTAAACCCAAACACGTGACTGCCTCGTCACTGTCTGTATGTACAGCCCCCCAGGTCTTAAAGGCGTATGTCTCCAATGCTGGCTGTATCCCTGAACACACAGAGATCTACCTAGCTCTTCTACCAAATGCTGGGATTAAAGGCGTGTGCCACCACCGCCACACTCTGTCTATGGCTCTAATAGCTCTGACCCCCGGGCAACTTTATTTATTAACATACAATCAAAATCACATTTCAATACAAATAGAATACCACCATAATTATCTGTCTTCCCGGGCTCCTCACGAGAACACAAAAATAACCACAAGTTCCCGAGTGTCTGGGAGGTAACGATTCACTGATGGTTGCTATCAACCCCATCCTTGTGTGTGTGTGTGTGTGTGTGTGTGTGTGTGTGTGTGTGTGTGTGTGGTGTTGGCCCAAATACCACAGCCAGCCAGAACTGCGTTATACTTGAGAGGCCTTGCTATGGCCAGCCACAACAGCGGCACACCTGTGTTCCCAGCACTCACGGGATGGAAGCAGAAGTTTTGTGAGCTTAAAGTCAACCTGGGATGCATGACAAGACTCAGGGAAGGGGCAGAGGGGGAAAGACGGAGGTGGCGGAGGGCGAGAGGAGGATGGGGAGAAGGGAGGGGAGGGAGTAATAAGTCTGGCTTCATAGAAAAGGGAAACGAAACACGTGGAACGAAAGAGCCCAGAAATGTGTTCTTCCTGTTCTCTACCCAAATACCCAGAGATCGTAAGAAGGACCCAGAACACATACACAGCTGCGTTTGCTGCTGTATTTCTGTCTCACAGGATACAGCCTGAGGAGCAGTTGCCATAGGAAAATGTATACTTTCCAATACTTTCTTAGTGGGAATAGTTTCCACGAAGCTTTGATGTGTCTTTGTGAAACTTCAGTTGTCTCCCCAGACCTCTGTCCACCCTCAGTTCAATACAGATCCTTCCCATGTCGTGGCTGAGAATCTGGGTGTAGGGAGAGCACATTTGGCTGGCTGTGGTTCTTTTTATAGTCAAATAATTCTGTAAGACGAATTGCTAAACGATCTTACTAATAAAAACCTGGAACCAGATATTGGGGTGAGAGCTGAGAGATCAGAGGAATAGGACCAGCCACAGCCAACCTCACCTCACCAACTACTCAGCTCCCACAGAGACCTACTTCCTGTCTACCCACACCTATATGCTTTTCTGTTCCTGCAATTTCACTTCCTCTCTCCGCCCAACTACATCACTTCCTCTTTCTGCCCAGCTCTGTCGCTTCCTGTCTGTCTGTACAGACCTCCAGACCTTTATGGTTAACTAGTGTTGGAATTTAAGGCATGTGCCACCATGCCTGGCTCTGTTCCCAGTGTGGCCTTAGACTCACAGGGATCCGAATGGATCTCTGCCTCCTGAGTGCTAGGATTAAAGGCGTGTGTTACCACTGCCTGATCTCTATGTTTAATAAGTGGCTGGCTTTTCCCTCTGATCCTCAGATAAGCTTTATTAGGGTGCACAACATACTGGGGGACACAATATATCACTACATAATTCTTCCAGTCTTTATGGCTGGCCACTGGCATCTGTTGGCAGGAATTTTGCAAGGTTTGTACAAGAATGTAAGCAAAGAAGACCATGAGAAAGAACTATTATTAATTCTGAAAGTACTGGACCCCCCTTTTTTTTCTTTCTGAGGCCAATAAACATAACCTTGGAAGACAAAGGAATTTTCTAAAGAGACTAGGATCTAAACACAAGATTTTTACTAGACCATCTCTGTGAGCTATGGACACAATCCAAAAGGCCTAGTATGTCAAAATGCAACTGAAATGAAGTTCTATTACTTGATGTCTGGACACTGTCCCTCAACCAAGCATTTATGTTAGAGGTTTGGGTCTAGGTGATGTAGATTAAAGCTATAAATATATATTCTCATAACTTCTGTAGCCAGGGATTAAGAATGAACATACATATATGCATGCAATCAAACAAACAGACAGACAGACAAACAAGCAGAGGCCATGAATTTGAAGGAGAGCAGGGAGAGGTATATAGAAGGACTTGGCGGGAGGAGAGGGAAAGGAGAGATATTGTAGTTAAATTATAATCTCAAAAATAAAAATTAAAAATGATCCAAAAAAATGAGCAATTATTCCCAGTCTTAACTAATCATTTGCCACGCTTATCCAATGAATCTTGTGTGCATATGTTTTTCTCGACTCTAGTTACACACTAGTTATACAATGTGCTTCATTGTGTTTGCTTCATATGGCTTTTGAAGAAAGCAGGAGAAATTAAGCTGATCACATGTGAATAGTGTATGAGTGCTGAGCCAATAAATGAGAAAATACATAAATGATGTCATTGTTGATTCTCAAAATTTGGGACCCTTTACACTGAAAGTGAGCAGACTCTGCTGCTGTTGTTTCTTTTTTGCTTGCTTGGGACTAGAGAAGATGAGCCTTCGTTGACTAATGTGGTCAGCGGTACCTCTTATTGCTGAATGTAAAATGGATTTGGTTTGTTTACACCGAATTCATTGTAAGTCAACCAGCAAGAAATGGATATTCCTCACAAGCCTACTGGGATAATTATAACCAGAAGGAAATTGGCCTGGTGAGTTGTGACACTATATTAAGTAGGCTTCAGACTAAATGATTAGAAATAATTGGACCTTACAAAGGAAAATTGCTGTTGCTGAATTTTAAGAGAATTTTTAGCATACGAGGCCTGGCCATTTTGGACACATTTTGACTAAGGACTAATGAGAGTCACATGATGGTGCTGAAGAGCCCTTCCCTGGGACATCACTGAGGCGTAGGTCAGCCAAACTGTGGAGACAATGAGGTTTCCACGGAGATCAGAATATTGTGCGGCACGTATTAACTATCACGGTTACTGCTAAGTTTGTTTTGGGAGGTTTCCTATTGCTCTAGATAAACAAAGCGGCAGGCAAGAGTGACTCAACCAACAGGCATCCCCTGAGTGTCCGCAGGGAGTGATTTCTGAGAGGCGCACATCAAGCCTCCGGTTCCTAGAAATAAGAGGTGAGTTTCCCTTGCTTACAAACACAAGTTCTTATTACATATTTGGAGTGCAAAAAGTCCATTATAAACCATAAGTACAACTGGACTCACTCTGTGGAAATAGAAAATGTGCATAGATTATATAACAAAATACAATCTGAGAGGCTGGAGGGACGGCTCACTGGTAGGATGGCTCACTGGTAAAGAGCGCTTGCCGAGTGCGGACCGGAGTTTGGTTCCCAGCGCCGCATAGGCAGCTTACAACTGCATGCAATTCCAGCTCCAGAGCATCCAGTCTTCTCTCTTGGCCTCCCCAAGTAACTGCACAGATGTGTGCACACTCACGCATAGACACACATACACATAAATAAAAATCATTTTAAAGCAATCTAAGGCTATCTGGAGCAGTGAACATCGTGGGCACTATTCATATTTCACGTACACGTGTGTGTGTGTGTGTGTGTGTGTGTGTGTGTGTGTGTGTGTGTGTAGGTAAGCATGTGTCATGACCTGTGTGTGGAGGTGAAAGGACAGCCTGCAACGTTCATTCTCTTTTTCTATCATGTTCCAGACAAGGTCTCTTCTGTTGCTCGCCACCACATGTGCCGGGCTAACTGGTCTGCACGATTTGGGAGAGGCTTTTGTCTCTGTTGCCCAGCTTTCCTAGGAGCATGAAGATTACAAATGTGTGCTGCCACACTCAACTTTATGTGGGTCCTGGGGGTTAAAACTCAAGTCGTCTTCACACGTGTGTGGCAAGCACTTTGCCCACTGATCCATCTGCCCAGCTCTGCATTTCTTTATGTCTCACTAATATTCAATAACAAAGATGTGTTGTCTTGTAAGTTCAATGAAATGCTTCGAAAGAGAAAAATAAATAGTGAAACTGTTCTACCAACCTAGAATCAGGAGGTTGGTGAATTTGCACCACAGTGGGAAATGCGAGCATAATGGATGGATAAGGAGGGTGTGAGCAGTGAGGATACACTGGGAACCAGCGCATCTGTGTTTAAATATATTGCAAGCCCATTGTTTATCATTTCCTGTCCACAAAAAGGCAAACTATTCTTTTTTAACTTAAAACAGTGAACTGTACTCACTCAACGGACATTTGATGAAAACAGTGTCACTGACTGAAGCAAAGCAGTAGGTTGGTTGTAAGAAATGTGGCTTTAGATATCGGTGACTCGGCTAAGAGGTTAAATGAAACAAGCCTTAAGATCCCAAGTGTCTGCTGTGAAATATGTGAGAAGGAACTTCGGGGACTTTTACTTAATAAGCTGAACACTATAGCGATAAAATCTGTTAATTCAGATGGTCGTGACTGGGCAGCATATAGTTTCATTTAAGGGCTGGGTACATCTGAGAAGAGCAGTCCCGGGGATCCATTCTACTTGCATGGGGTAAGAGTTCAAAAGACAAATGCCGACATGATTGCTGATGGAAGCCATACAAAGGGAAACCTAAATTAAATATGTTATCACCCTTAGCAGTAAGCGCTTGAGGGGGTGGTTCAGCAGGTAAGAGTGGGCGCTGTTCTTGCAGAGGAACTGAGTTTGGTTCTGAGAACCCACATCAGGCGGCTCACAGACACCTGTAACTCCAGCTCCAGGGCCTCTGATGCCCCCATCTGGTCTCCGTGGGCACCTATGCTCAGGTGCACAGACATCCCACATGCACACAAATAAAAAATTAAAATAAATCTCTAAAGCCTAAATCCTTCAAATATAAGTATTCATGTGTCTCTAGTCATCTCAACATTATTCTAATAAATTTTTTTTATAGTTTTTGTTCCCATAAAAGAAATCTTTAAAAGTGCATATATTGCAGTAGGTTGATCAAGACCCTTTTTCTCTTTAAGATTCCTCTCTACCTTTTTTTTTATCTTCCTTCATATCATTATTCTGATGGCTACTTGTATGTCAGCTTGATACAATCTAGAGTCATCTGAAAGGGGGGAACCTCAATTAAGAAAATGCTTCCAATAGATGGGCCTGTGGGCAAGCCTGCAGGGCATTGTTTTAATCAGTGTTTGTTGGTGGAGGGCCCAGCCCATGGTGGGTGGTGACATCCCTAATAAGAAAGCAGGCTGAGCAAGCTGTGGGATGCAAGCCAGTAAGCAGCTCCCCTCCATGGCCTCTGCATCAGCTACTGCCTCCAGTTCCTGCCCTGTTTGAGTTCCTGCCCTAACTTCCTTCAACTATGGAATAGACATGGAGATATAAACCTAAACATGTCCTTTCTTTCCCTAACTTGTTTTTTTTTTTTATCATGGCTTCATCACAGATGTAGAAACCCTAACTAGAACAGTTATATAGATGTATTATGCTATATATGACATTTTATGTACATACGAATGTATATAGAAATGATATGGTCAACAGTTTTTGTCTATTGTCTAGGTCTTTTATTCCATCAAGTCCTTTGTTCTTTTCTTATTGCTGGAGAATTCATAGAGTCTTGACTAGACAGGATGAATTTATTTATACAATTGCTTTATGAATAGTATATTTTAGTTCACTAGACATGTTTAATAATGATTACAGACACTATTGCTTAGACTTATTGCTACTTGATTTGTGAATTTTGGAATGACAGTATTCTTTCATTTCTTCTTTAGTCTTTGACAGGAATACATCTGTTAAGAAAGAAACCCCTGAGTCACTTAGGGAAAGATACAATAAATGTTGAATCCTTTTCATTCACCATCTTTAAAGATAATGTATTGATTATTTAACACCCTCAAAAGGGGATGAAGAAGCTTCCCTGTATTCATGAATTTAAACATATCTTCTGAGTTTCAGCCTGCTGAAGTTATGATCTATATTGGTGATCAAATTGTTCAGTCTATGGCTAAATTGGTTCCTGATGCCTTGACATGCCCGATTCTATAATTGCTTCCTGCTTTAATTAAGAATATTTCATGCTCAACTTATAAACATCTTACCTCTGACCTAGAATCATCCAGTTCTTCCAGAAGCACTGATTTTTTTCTTTTTTCTTTGAAAATTAGTATTTAGATGCACCAACTTGGGCACTGGAGTCCTCATTTCCATGGGGTTATTGACCATTTCCGGCCCTTTTCTGTGAATACCAAAAATCTTTCTTTCTTAATTTTAAAGGAAATTATATCGTGAGTTGATTGCATCATAGTCCCAATTCAAATTTATAGCCATTTATTTCCCTTGCCTTTGCTGAATTTATTATAGCATCTTTCTTTCTTCCATGCTTAAATTACCTCTACCAACTCTGGTAGCATAATTCTTCATTAACTTTATTCCACAGAACACAAAAAATGATTTCAGAAAAGTGTCATCAACAATATATGGATAACAAAAAAGTTAGGAATTTTCTTTTTTCAGTCTTTGTGCCTATAGATTGTGGTTTATGGACAATATGCATTGAAATTACTATGCATTAAACATAAATCACTTGGAAAAGTTTTTATCTAAGAAGTTATACCAGAAATTTGACAGTTAACTCCACTAAAATGTTTGCTTTTAATTTTTCTATATTAAGTTCTGTTTTCCATGCCATAAAGCCAAAACTGTAAGCAGTGTCCATCAAGTAAGATGCTTGCTGGCTAAGTTGCATAGGGGGATTTATGGTGGCCAAGCTTTGTTGAATAAAAGTTCTCTCACATTGTTACTTTATGTTCATGGAGCATCTCAGCACAGAAACCATGAAGTTGACATAAGCAAATGAATATTCAGGGCCACATACCACCACTAAGTCCATAAGAGACAGAGCTATGATCCGTGGCCTATAAAGAAACCATCACATTAACAGCTAATCAAGAGCACATTCACTGGCAGCCCTAATTTTTTATGACTGCTGACTTTTCAAGTTACATAAACTCTGGCACATGTGGGGCTCATTAATAAAGAACCCAGCGAGAGGAGGGAAGACGAGCGGTTTCTAACTAAAGGCTTAGTTTAGAGGGGGATGACTGCCATTGCCCAGGAGACCCATGCCCGCCAAGTCACAGGAAGCTGTGTGAAACAGGACTGTCAGCCATTGCTTTGGGGCATAAAATAGCCAACCACAGGGATGAATCAGTCTTCGGGCATAGAGACACCTTCTCTGAACTTGGGGGTTTGTTTGTGAGATTATCTGCTTAAAAGAAATCCTGGTATCATTACTTCATTAGTATGTGTTAAATAAACCATCAGAGAGACCTCTCTTGGAATCTGCAGCAGACAGTACATCTGGAGACATCTATCATTTCTGTTTTGTATTTCCAATCATTAAGCAGCCAAAAGCATTGAGTCACTGCGTGCGCTTCAGGCATACACAGAGCATCATAAGAAAGAGTGCTAAAAATGATCTAGAGGTTTCCCATTATTGCAGAGCTCAAAACATTTTTATGTACCAAATAGTTAACATACCACCTTGAATAATTGCTACTATAATGTGAGGGCCTCTAAGAGAATTCTTTGGCAGGAATATTTCTGTGGGTCGGTATAGGAATAAATATTAAACCATGCTGTTACATAAATGATCAGATACATTTGATCAAACTTTAATAAGGCAGCTTTTTAATGAAAGGACTGCTGATTACCCAAAGTTGGAGACTGATAAATAGCTTTATAAAGCTCTACTCTATATTTTGAAGCAAGAATATTGCTAGGGCATTAAATTGTTCAAAAAGACTCTGACATTTTTCAGTCTGTTGCAACCCCTTTTTAAAATATGCAGATAAATAATATGTTCCTGTCATAGTCAAATAAGCCTCATTGCCCAATCTTGAGCCTCAAGCTGGAATAACAGAAAATAGAGAAAAACACTTCATCTATATTTGTCGCACAGCAAATATTATTTCCCTCAGAAAGAGAAGCTGTCAAAGTAGTTGAATTATTTCAAAGTATGGTTTCAAAAGTTTATTGACCTTTACGAGCAAAATACGTACTCACCCAGAAAACTGGATATATCACAGTCCCATGAGGGGAGGAATTGCGTGTTTATTATATCCATTAATCACAGTTTGGGAAAATATAATTACCATTTTCCAAAGCAAATAGAGGTCACTGCTGTAAATCAAACTAATTTGGATAAATCAGGGTTTAATGTGAGAGGACGCTATAATACCAATCTTCACTCATGTTGAACTGAGCTATCACTCTGCCCTGCAATTTTCTCTTCTGCAGGATAAGACTCTGCTCTCTTAGGGGCACCACATGCTGCTTCCTTGAAGTTAATGCTAAACTCAAGACTGTTCCCTCTGGTGTGCTCCAAGATGTTTTACAAGAGAGCTACCCCCTAAAATATCCTTTTTTATCATTCCCAGAGGCTCAGAGCAAGTAAGTTGTCTGAAGGCCTCCCACTTTTATTTTACTGAGAAACAGCTTTAAAAAAATAGAAGTAATCCAGAGGACCCTGTCACAGTAGAAATAAATAATGTCAGCCAAAAAGTGCAGGATTACACTGGCATCTAAGGGAAATCAGGCAGAATCTCCAGGCTCATTTTTCACATTTAACAATTTTGTCCAAAGCTGTTATGGTTTAAATGGGAGCCTAGAATTCTGACATCTCCTACTCTCTTAATAATTCTGTTGCTTAGGTGTTTTCCTACAGCATGTTTCCCAGCAGTGCCGTGTCAACAAAACAACCCTGCAACTGCTAATGGCTCTGGAGCACCCTGGTCATCGCCCCCCTAAGGAAGTAGTAAGAGCTTGGCTCACAGAAATTCATGATGCCTCTGTCTAATGCTCTTGCACCCTAGGCGCTTTCCAGGGGAACCACCCTTTGAGGGCTGATAGCCAGAGACAGATAAGAGCCTGTTAGGCAGGTCAACCTAAGACAGGCACAGTTGCCATGCACAGTCACCATGTTGAGGGATCCCTGAGGTGGGAACAACAAGATTAGAGCAAAGAACTCTAATTCCCACTAGCAGCCACAAAATAAAATATAAAGAGTGATATGAAGAGGGTAAGGCCGAAAGCAATGGGCCATGCTTTAAGCAAACAAAGAGCTCTGACATGCACAGTAGTATCCTGACCCAGAGCAGCCTGAAACCAGACCCCCAAGATGACAACTGCCGACATAAGACCCAGAGCCAACCAGAAAACACCACGGCAGCTGGAAGCAGAGCCCGCCAAAAAGTACACACATAAAAACCTCAGTCCTTTGTTTAATAAACGAGATTGCTTATAACCACCCAGAGCCTGTGCCATTTGGTTCTGCGTCTATTCAGCCCCTGTTCCCCGGCATCAGAGACAATGGGATCCAAGCTGCAGAGCCAGCAACACTACTCCATTAGGCTAACCTGTGCAAATGAAGCAAACGTTTATGCAGTCACTGTGCCAGGCTCTGAAAATTAAATTTGAAAGCATGCCATAGCACAGAAGATGAGAAACACACAGTGCGAGCAAGCCAATGAAGAGCTCATCACACACAGCAGTTCAACTTTATAACATAGAATGAGGACGATTATGGAAGACAGAGTGGTGGCAGGGCTGGGGGAGATGTTGGTAAAACAGTAGAACTCTTAAGTTGTAGGATGCTTATAAGATGAGTAAGTTTGGGGGACCTAGTAGACAGCATGGTGATAGCTAACACTATCTTAAGTAACTAACTTACGTTAACTCGCACCATGTGAAGGGTGGGTGTACATGAGCTCTCTCCCTTCCATGCTAGAATGCTGACCGGCTTCATCTTAGCTAGCAACCACAGCTGCTGTGAGCGCAAGAGGGCAAAGGTTCTGTCATGTCCAGAACACACTGTTTCAGGCCTTCCCAACCTTCCCATCTTCTGGCTTTTAGACTCTTGATGCCCCACTCTTCCACGATGTGTAAATAAAATTTTTATCTGTCAGTCTTAATCCAATAAACCTGGGCAGAAGGATTAAAAAGACTTGTAAGGAATGGGTCATAACGTGGGCTTTGTTTGAGGGCTGGTTGTTGTTGTTGTTACTTTATCTGCTAGGAAAACAGAGCTGTGGAAACCCATTCTAAAGCTAAGGAACCCTCGCTGTTGGGAATTCCAGGAGCACCTTTATCTTGATGTTTCTTCCCTTAGACATGCTGTGGTTTTGAAGCATAGTGAATGGCCATCTGTGAAAACTGTGGTCAATGGGCTTGTATTTCATAAACAGTGTAGCATGACATTAAGCAAAACATGCAGTGTAGACCCTGACAATCCTCCTTTCAAAGTGACTCTAACTGCCTGGACCTATGAAGAAGTTGCCAAAAGGGCCCATCATTCTGGCGCATCATCCATCATATGCAGAAGCAAAGAGCTTGGCTGTCTGTATGAAGACCCATTTTTTTTTCTGTTGCCTCTGTTCATACGTGGACTTCACATTCATCCAGAGATATTCATCCATTTTGCTTATGCAGAATCACTTTCAAGAAATGATTAGTTGGCTACACTGTCGATACCTGGATAGACAGAACACAGGAGTCTAAGCCTCAATAGAAACCTAATCTTTTCAATTTTAAGACTTGTATTCATTTTTTGAGGATTTATACATGCATGTAATGTATTTTGATCATATCCACTCCCTGCTTCTCCCCCCAACTCCTCCCAGATCCACTTCCCACCACCTGACTGCCCCCTTCCAATGTCATATTATTTTTTAAAAATTTATTTATTCACTATAATCTTATACCCCAACTGAGTCCAATCTCTACCTGGATTCATAGATGTCAAGTCATCCAGTAGAGCATGGTCAACCCATCAGGGGCCACGCCCTTAAAAAACCTGACTCTTCCTCCCCCTACAGCCATCGACTGTCCATAGCTCTTCGGTTATGGAAGAGCTGGTGAAACCCACCCTGTCCATGCTAGGATGTTATCTGGTTTGCTCTTGTGGGGGCAACCACAGCTGCTGAATGCCATGGCCCAGCCGGGTCAATCTTTGATAGACACCCAGTCTAACCTCACTGTGTATATGAGATAAAATGTGTAAATTTTACCTACCTAGTATATTTTTTAATTTTGATAGTTTCATGAAAAGAGTTGAATCAGTTGTTTTAGAAGGAAACCAGGGACAACCTGAATAGAACTTGGAAACTATTCTGAAGCTTTGCACTTAATGTCAAACATAAAAAAAAAAAAAAAAAAAAAAAAAAAAAGAACCTCAAACCATGCAACCCTTCATGGCACTCAAACTATCAGGAAAAATGGTTTCTTATGCAATTTGCTGGCAGATTTGTTTCATGTGAGACACTCTCCAGAGATTTTCAGCCGCTCTTCACTCCTGCTTGATCAGAAGGTTTCAAGGGGCTCCTTCCCCGGTGTAATTTCAGTATAAGCATTTCCATGTCTAGTTCCAGCTGGAATCAGGCACTGCGGAGCCCTGTGAACTCTGAGCAAGAACACACAGAATTAGCCTTTGCTTTTTCAACCTTTTAAAGGTTTGGGTCAGGGCTGAGTTTGCTCGGAATTATTTACAAGTCCTTAAAATCAGCAGCGCCACACTCTCCACCAGGGCTCTTAGCCTCAAACTCTCATTTTCTCACCTCCCACCATCGCCCGCCCTGCCTCTTTCGACGTCCCTTCTCCTCTCCTGCCATCCCTTCTCCTCTCTCTTTTTCTCTCTGACTCACTGATTCAGTAAGGGAGTTTTGGGGACTTAGATTATTTTAAACGAAAAATAAGCAAAGCGAAGCTTAGCTAAATCAGAGGAATATTTGATACTGGGGCCCCATGGTACCTTGAGTAATTTTAGGGAAGCAAAGAGTGAACAAAAAGTGTTAAGAAAAAATACTTTACATTCATTTTGGTCTGAGAGTCAAAGCATGTACTTGCAGAAATTATCATAAACTTGTATTTTAGTGTGATGTGTGTCCTGATAGGATATATTTGTAACACACAGCTTCCCAGTGGGCTGGGTTCCAAAAGTTTGTTTGAAAGTTGTTTTTCTGGATCTAAAAGGCCATTTCCCTATAAACAATGTCCTAAATTAGAATTCTTGGGCTTTTTGTGTTACGAACCCCTTGGAGAGTCCATTGAAATCTGTGGACACTCTTGTCCCCATAAACATTTTCATATGTATATGTGACCCACTTTTACTTAAGTACACAGTGGACTCCCTGAAGTCCTTTATCCAATGCCAGGCTAGCTCAAATGCTGAAATCCACAGCCCTTTTTTCTGAATTGTGGAGAAACTGGGGCATTACAAAATAAGTTTTCCAGCTCTCCAAAGCGGTCCCTCATCATGTATTTTATAATACAGACGCACAAATACACATTTTGCTACTGAACTCCAACTTCAGTAAACATAGCAGCAACAACTTCAAATTCATCTTTCTCTAACCACATAGAATATAGAGCCAAGGCTAGGGAGAGAGCTCGTTCAGTAACATGCCTATGGCAGAGCAACAGCCCTGCATTCAGATCCCCAGAACCCATTTCAAGTCCAGGACAGCAGTGAGCAGGTGCGTGAGGGGGAAGGGGCCAGAGACAGGAGGGTCTCTGGAGCTTGCCTACCAGCCAGCCAGCCTAGCTGAATTGGAGAGATCCAAGTTAGTGAGAGACCCTGTATGGAAAAAAAAAAAAGGTCCAAAAGAAATTGAGGAAAACATCAATGTCATCTCTGTCTTCTACATGCATGTGCATACACATGTACACACACACACACACACACACACACACACACACACACACACACACCAGTTACGAAAAAAATTGGGAAGCTGGATTCAAAGAATACTCACATGCTAGACTGGAGTACATGTAACAAACGATGTTATCTTGCCTTTGACTTTAAAACATGCAGGTTTCTTTGGACAATGAAAGAAACACCTATGGGTGTATAATGAGCAGGAGCTTTTCGTGTGTGTGTGTGTGTGTGTGTGTGTGTGTGTGTGTGTGTGTGTGTGTGTGTGTGTGTGTTTTGCATTGCTATTGTCCCAAAAAGAACATGCCCTTGGGATTGCAATAAAAGTAGGCAAAGGTGAAACAGAATGAAATGCTGCTGATCTGCACTAACCAAGATATCTCCCATCTACCCACGGAAGAAAATGCTGTATGCTGCTGGATTTGGAACTGGATTCCACATAACACTGTTTTGGTAAACTGCTACTAATTGGCAAATTAACTCACTAAATTAAACAGAAATTTATAGGGTAGTAATGTTACTGTTCTATGTTACAGAAGCAGAGGCCATACACTGTGTTAGGGCAATGTCTCCCAATGCATGTTGCAATTGCTTCAGGTCAACTTTTTAAATATGCAAAATATATAGGTATACACAGTACTACACTCAGGGGTACCTGCACTTGGTTTAATGCTCCACTGTCACCTTCTTGAAGTACTTCAGAATTGCATCTTTGGAATGTTTTCTGTGTGAAATAGCAGGGAGCCATGGAGACTGCGTGGAAACAGAAAGAGAAGTCCTTCATTTCCATGTAGAACTCATGACACCTGAGAACACGGAATTCAGGTGGACTCACAATGCCTGGGAGTATACAAAGATGGAAAGCAAGTACCATATCCACCCACCTCCATTCCATAGATAACACATTCCAAAACTCCCAAAGTGTGCCTGAGACCAAACGTATGTACCATATAGGTACTTTTTCCTATACATACACATACACACTTCACCGCTCTTGATGTATGTGGAAGTGGGTAATACCTACCACCCTGGAAACAGAAGGCTTTCTACTGATTTACTTTTTTGTTGTTCTGTTATTTTTATAGGGTTTTTCCAATTATATCCCTCTGTTATATGTTCACCAAACACAAATGCTGCTGACTAATGTCCATCCAGAAAGAGAACTTTGAACTTTGTAGACCACTGGTTTATATGATCAGTGTGCCGGTTAGCTTTCTGTCAACTTGATGGAGGCTAGAGTCATCTTGAAAGAGGGAACCTCCATTGAGAAAACACCTCCATCGCACTGGCCAGTCGACAAGTTTGTGGGTCGTTTTCTTACATCACGATGGATGTGAGAGGGCTCGGCCCAGTGTGTGTGGTGCCACCCATAGGCAGGTGGTCCTGAGTTGTCCACGAAGCCACTGAGAACAAGCCAGTAATCTGCATTCTTCCATGGTTTCTGCTTTAGTTCCTGCCTCCAGCTTCCTGTCTGATTGGAGTTCCTGCCTTGGCTTCCCTCAGTGGAGTCAAGATATGTAAACCAGATAAAGCCCTTCCTCCCCACATTGCTTTTGGTCATAATGTTCCATCACAGCTATAGAAACCCTAACTAAGACAAGCTTCCAGGTCTTGACTTTACCTCAGTGATGGACTACAGCCGGATATGTAAACCAAGTGAACCATTTCTTCCCCAAGATGCTTTTCATCACAGTCCTTATCACCTTGACAGGAAGCAAACTAGGACAGTTACCTGCCACCTTGTGACCATTTCCATGTCCATCCTGATAGGCAAGGTATCTTAGAATTGTAATGAATAATGCAGAAGAATCAGGAATGCATATGGGGAAGGTAAAGATTTGGAAGGTAAAGATGTCAATGTTCCTCCTTGTTCACAAAAAGTAGTGGGGTCCAGAGGAACAGCATCAGCAAGATCTCTAGCTGGAGGTGCCTGGCATACAAGATAGAGACAATTTCTACTCTATTGGAATGTCTGAAGTAAAGCACCAGAGTGCAATGGAGATACAGTGAGATGTCAGAGAACATAAAAATGTACAATGGCCTTCTAGAGATAGGAGCTAAGGCTCTACCAGACAAAAATAACCAACACAAAATACAATAGCAAGAGCAAGAGGCTAGAGAACCAACACAGCCAGCTGGTTGGCATACTCCATTCTCTCAGGACTTCAGGAGGGATCTGGAAAGACCAGTCTAAACAATATGGCCTCCAGGGACTCCCAAGGAGCAGATGAGCAGCCCTAGCTACCTATTCATTGCACTAGGAAATAGCTGTGCACTCCAGTCCAGCCCACTCTGAGTAGGTTGAGTCACATAAAACATTGGAAGCAGCCACGCAGTTATGCTCATCCTTTTGCAAGCAGTCTTACCTGAGACTTCAGGCCCAAGACACAGCTACAAAGGCCACCATGAACACCACGAGGAAGATGCACCGTGTCTTAGCTTGGGTTTTATTGCTGTGAGGAGACACCATGACTGCAGCAACTTTTATAAAGGAAAGCATTTAACTGGAGTGGCTTATGTTTCAGAGGTTTGGTCCAGGTGGTGGCGCATACCTTTGATCCCAGCACTTGGGAGGCACAGGTGGATCTCTGTGAGTTCAAGGCCAGCCTGATCTATAGAGTGAGCTCCAGGACAGCCAAGACTACACAGAGAAACCCTGTCTCAAAAAAAACCAAACAACAAACAAACAAACAATTCAGAGGTTCAGTCCACTATTGTCATATTGAGAAGTATGGTGGCATGCAGGCAGACATGGTGCTGGAGAGGTAGCCGGGAGTTCTGCATCTGGATTCTCTCACCTGCAACAGGGAGAGTGAACCGCTGGGCCTGGCTTGAGCTTTCTGAAACCTCAAAGCCCACCCCCAGTGGGCCACACCTCCTAATCCTTTCAAATAGTGCCATTCCCTGTGAGCCTATGGGGGGGGGGGCGTCATTTTCATTCAAACCACCACAGACCCTAAAAACTAAATAGGCATTACAAACCCCACATATACTGATGGAAATCCTACCTGGGTGGGCCAGGATTGCCCAGCCTCATCCCAATGGAGGCTGTGCCACATCCACCCAGGTCCTCTGAACCACTGTACTAATCCATGCAATTAGTCCTACTGAGGTCCTACCGCCAAGGGCCCATAGGGACGGGAAGTTCTCTGCCTCTGTTGACCCATGCACAGCCACTGAGTGTAGCTAAAGGACCCACGTGGAAGTTATACATTGTACCCAGCAGGAACTAAAAGCACTATAGCCTACCCCAACCATTAGCTTGATGATGCGGAGTGTTTAATTTCACCAACCCCTACCATGGGAGACCTATTCTATAAAATGAGTGGGGAAAAAAATAGGCCTCTCTGATACACAGAGGGACAGTAGAAATATGACAGAGCAAGACAAAATGATGTCGTCAAAAGAACATTAAAAACCTCCTAGGAGCAGAGATCAAAGAAATGACGTTGACAAAAAGCTTGAGCAACAATTTACGGTAAGACCCCAAAGAAAACAGTGAGCTCTGACAGATGCACACATTAAGACAATAATTCATCATCTGCATGAGAAACCGGGCAGAGGGATAAAGAGAACTTTTGAAGTTCCCAGAGCCAACATTGGAGCTGGAAGTCTCAATAAGGCAGTGAAAAAACACAGGGTAAAGTCTCAAGAACAAACTATCTACCTACCTTTAAAGAGGTAGAGACACTTAAGCTGTATTCTTTTGTTCTATTAATATCTATCATGTGGCAAGTGTTTATGAAGACACTTGGCATAGAGTGATAAATGAAGTTAAGTCATTAACTTTGTGGCAGTTATTAGTAGGTTAAAACGGTTGAGATCATTCCAGGGGTGATGGTTTAGATACGAAGAAACTGAAGCAAGATGCTAAGGCAGAAAGAGTCTGGAAAGGTGAACGGGCCAGGTTCAGACAAATTACCAGTTACATTCTCAGGGAAAGCAACTCTCAACAGAAGCTTCTGTCATGAAGAGAAAGTGTTCCAATGCAGAGCCTGGGGCAGAGCATTCCAAAGAGCAGTGGCCAAAGACCCTAAGATTAGAATGCACATAGCATTTTCCAAGGGCAATTGCACTCACCTTCACAAACTGAGTAGAAGGTGAGGAGGCTGGACATTTGCTATTTGAGGCTGAAAATGAAAATGGGAAACAGAGCATCAGAGGATGCTATAAAGGACATTAAGTAGGAAGAGTTAGATTCTGATTGGATCTTACACAAGACATTGTTAATTGCTACAGAGAGACTAGATTGTAGAAGGGTTGTAAGAAAGCAATTTTAAGGAAGTAAAATGCTACATCATTCAGGTAAGAGATTATGATACCACAGCCTGAGGTAACCATGGTAAATGACACCAAATTAAAATATTTTGTACTGCTTTGACATCTGTTAAAATCCATATGTCCCGTCACCCATTCCCCTCTTCTTCTGCCTGGGTGGCTAAGGTTCTCTAGCCAAACCACCTCCTTCTCTAGCAGATAAGTTGTGGTTCCCTCTTATCTCTGAGCAACAAGTTTTCATTTCTGCTCTAATGCTTAATTTTGTGAGCTAAGAGATTCCCAGAGAGAAGGAGAGCTGGCAAAACGTCATTTCTGGGTTTGCCTGTTGCATGCCTAAAAGTGATTGACATTTGAATCAGACAGAGAAGAGTAGATCCCACCCCCCCACCCCCCCACACACAAGGTGGATGGCCACCAGCCAATCAATCGATGTCTGAAGTACAAGGCCCCCTCACTATCCAGAGTCCTCTATCAGCCAGCTTAGAGTAGGCAGAATGTATAGGACACGGGGCAGGTTTTGAATTGTGCTTCCCCAAACTATTGGCTTGGGTTCTCAGGAGAAACTTAACTATATACCTGATGACCCTCATAATCGTTCAAACAAGCTGACCATATCCTTCCACTGAAAACAGGATCCATACCATCTCCTTGCTTCTACAAAGTCTGCATCCACAACCTCTACTCTTTTATTTTCTCAGGCACACTCTTGTGTGATCCTGCCTCCTCTGTGGGCAGAGAGCATATGTTGGTGATAATCCACCATTGAGGGCATTGGTTGAGGAATCATGATAGGCCATCCCTATAGTCTCCTTGTTATAACCCCTTTCATCAACAGGGTGAAGCCAAAGTCGATAAAACTATGATTACAGTGAACAAGATGGTGAGTGGATCTAATGAGAAGTGATCATATCTGTTTCTGAGATAAAGATGCCAATACTAACAAATGGATTTGGGTTTGACTCTTAGGTTTTTTATGTAGTCTATAGGAAAAGGGGAAGACAAGACAGGGACATATGTGACAGGGGACATTCATTCTGTTATGGCATGCTGTGTTTGAGATTCTTCATGGATATTTGAAGTTACCCAAGTGGAATGATCAGGGGCAGATACATATTTAGTTCTGAAGCTTGAATGCTTTATAGTTCCTTTCCTTTTACAGCTCATGTAGCAGCTCATGGACACTGGACCAGAACAATTAAGACTTGATCAAGACGATAGCTTAGAATACCAGACTCCAAGTCATTATTCTACCTGACAGAAACGTGAAGAGAAGAGCTGGAGAGATGGCTCAGTGGTTGAGAGCACTAGCTCTTAGATACATGAAAATCCCTCACCAATGGGCACGTCAGCTGCTCTGTGGGTCGACAGAAGTTCACCAACAATGGCTCATCATGGCGTTGGGCTTTTTGTAAGGTATTATGTTCACTCACTAGATCCTTAACAGCATCTAAGATGTGCTGGTTGCCACCTCTCTTTTGTAGTTTTAAAAAAAGAAGAAGTGTGGAGCCATGATATATCCTATTAAAGGACACAATGCACTTAGGTTATATTCCACATGGTCTGACTCCAACATTTAATCTCTTAATCACTGGACTCTGTAGTAGTATCAGGACTGAAATTTCCCACTGTTCTGTGGCCTTTTCAAAAGCTTCAGGAAGCAAACATCTTAGACCATAACTCGTAGATACTCTACATAGACATAAATCTAGCCAGTCCAGAGAAGCTTTAAAAAAAATTGTCCAAATTCATATAATTTCCTCAAGACCCCCACTCTTAGTTGACCAAAAGTGACCCTAACTTTGACTTTCCAGTGAGCCAGGAATAACAATGGAAAGAATTCACTCAATTTTATTAGATTATTCTTGTGTGTGAACTGTCCAGTAAGACATTCATCCTTATGTACTGGCTCAAATTTCAGCTAAATGTGGCCTTTACGACAGACAGTCACCTTTATCTACCCGAGGAGGTTTTAGTTACATAGTTTTGTCTTGAGGCTTAATAGGCTTATCTGTGTTTTGATTAATAAGATCAGATTTTTAATAGCCTTTTTATTATGCAGCATAAATATTTCCACAAAATGAAAGTAATCTTGGAGGTACCACTCAAATACAACCAACAGTTCACATCCACTGGAGTCTCTGTGCACATCCTTAAGCCACAATGCCTGGGTTCAAATCCCGGTTTGGTCTCTTCCCAGCAATGAAGCATGTTGATAGACTCCTTACTTGTTCTCTGCCTTAACTTCCTCATGTAAAAAGTAGCAGTCCCAAAAAGTTGCTTAGTCATTATAATGCCAAGTCCTGGGCAAAATTATGTGCATTGCTCCTTCAACCATTACAGCAACCCTACAATGAATCCCTGACAGCCTCCATTTAAAGACGAAGAAACTGAGGCACAGCATGGTGAACAAACTTCTCTAAGAGAATAAAGTAAAAATGGGCATTGGCAGGGCCTGACTATGAACCTGGCTGGTCTGGCTGTAAGTCTTGTCTTGGTTGCTGCTACTCACTGATAATGACGATTAGATTACAAATAGCAATACACTTCTAGACCCACTTTACAACAGCAAAAACACACTCCCAATTTTCTCTCACTCAGACATTCTGTCTCCAAAACTAACCCTGTAGGCAAACTAACCCTGTTGAGTCATTCAGGTGGCCTGTTTTGCTCACAATGAACGGGATTAAAATAATCCAAACATTTATTTCTATAATTTCAACTCAACAAAATCCACTCATCTGCCACAAGGCCCGATCATACCTCTCCTATTGTTGTGTTAAATGCTCAGTAAGAGATCATGACAGATAAAAATCCTCATCAGAATGTCATGGAGTGAGAAATTTAGGACCACTGTGATAGTCATCTTAGAAAAAAAAATTAAACCATACCAGAAGCCTTTAGGAAGAAAACAGACCAAGAAGTAAGATGAACAATGAAGATTCCCAATCTCAAATACTACAAAAATCTAACACTTATGGTCCACCTGAGAGAAGTATCTACCTGCTCAGGAAATGGTGCCCGATGATGTTTTTGCTCTTCCTTCTGTCTCTTTCACAGTTCGTGCCGAAGCAAACCCAGTGTTGTTTTCAAAGCAAAGCCGGAGATACCTCATATCCCGCAACAGACAAGATCTGTGTACAAACCTATTGAGCCACATGGATCTCTGGAGGAAAGTAGGTTGGAGAGCTGAGATTCAGTGCCCAGCTCTGAGTCCTTGCAAATTGGCTGCTGAATCAAGCCGTGTAAGGGGCTTAGGGGTGTAAAAACCGCACAGGCAGGGGACACACAGGACATCCAGGAGCAGAAGATGTCCTGGTAGACTGCAAGTGACCGAGGGGACTATCAGGAAAGGACTTGCCGTCTCCCCTCCCCCACATCCCCAAACCCCAGGAACTAAAGAGGTAGCAGCGACTTACAGTTCCCACTCAGCCTCTGCCCACACAGGACTGCCCACACTGGAACCTGCAAGAGCAGAAGGGATCTAAGTGCTTCAGCTGTCAACTAAGCTCCAGAAATTCACTCCAGCAACTAGGGTTTCTCTCAACCATTGTCTGAGGAACTTCTTTGTGTGGCGGACAGTAGTCAACATAGATACTCAGAATTGGCCAACATGCTAGAATAAGTGACTGCTGAATGTTGTGCCTTAGAAGGGCATCTGTATCACACACACACACACACACACACACACACACACACACACACACACACCATTCCAAAGTCCAGAGAATATGGCAGAAAAGAAATAAAAAAAAATGCATTTACCAGGGGACAGAGAGAAGTGCCGTGAAATACCATCTTCTGGCCATCACATGGCCATAGCACTTAGGAATTTGCAGAAGCTGTGGGTGCCTCCACAAGGCTGCCCAAGATTGGGCCCACCAACATTCCAGCATGAGTGAACGAGGGCACATGCAGCCCCACCCTGACCTGAGGAGCTCTTGACAATTAGCTGCTACTGGGTGAGTTGTTTTCTTTAGTGGTTTAGGCGCTGGTAACTTGCCTGTGATCCAAGAAACAATCCCATCCCCATGCACAGCCCAGCAACCCTGATTAAACTCAGTGGTCTTATTATGGGGGGCAGGGGTAAAGTAGAAATAGAAGGTGTTTGGAAGAAGGTCCCAGAAATCATGGGAGGGAATAAGATATGAAAATGAGAGGTGAATATAAAAGAGAATGTATTATACGCATGCTTCAAAAAATAAGTCATTTTAAAAACAAGCACAAAAAAAGAAACTACATATCAAAATAAATTTTTTAAAAAGTGGTCATAATAAGCCATCAAAATGTGGAAATTTATATTGATTTGGGGGAACTTAAATACTCCAACTTTAAACAGCTAATTCTGCAGTTGTATGAAACCAATAAAGGAAAAGTATTATAGCTACATGGTGTCATTTCTATAATCCCATTTCTTTCTTGAAAATTTAAAAAATCTAGTAAGGTATTTATATGCATTCTGTTCAAAGTGAGATCCTTTGAGGAAGGAAGATTTGATTTGGGGCAAAACACAGACAGTTTTTTAAAGAGCTATATGATAATTTAATCCATTTTTGTGATTACATTGTTCTTTAAATGATGCTGTGTTCACTTAAACATAAAGTTTGATTGTGTGTAGAACAGGAAGAAAAGAACAGACATTTCCTGGGTGGATGAGGCTTGCTCTGTGTTTACATCCACCCAAAAGAGACTCCCCAAGAAGCAGCTGAATGTCTCCATCCAAGGGCCCCATTGAACCTGGAGCAGGAAGTGGCAGCACAGGCTGATACAGGAGTTTCTGAAACATCTGTCACCCCTAAATGAAGCCTTATTCATAAAGCCTGAGATCACAGGATCTCAAGAGTAGAAGGAATTTAATCGCCAAAAATAACAGTCAGTCTCTGCCTCGGCTTTCTCAATATCTTTCTATGAATATAAATGATACGTCTGACAAGAAAATTGCATCCTGCTTAAGTTCCAAGGATGTAACAGCCAAACTTCATTCCTTCTTCTAGATTGCAACTTGGACTTGATTGATATTTACAATCCCAGGTATGCAGTAAAATGCAGGCATCCAACACAATTGATTTCTCACGCAATACCTGAGCAGATTTTATTTCCTCAGCTAGATCATAGGCTCTAAGGTCAAGCATCTATAGCCTCTGCATTTTCAAAGATTGTGCAGTGCACACAGAATGTTCTATATATAATGATGCATGGAATTTAAAATGTGAATGAATGAACAAACCTTAGTTCTGAGCTACAATTAGTCATTTCTTCAAAATGAGGGGGGAAAACATTTATTTTATACTTCCAAGACTTTAAAGAATGACTTAAATATTTCCATAAATATTTCTCTACAGAGCAACCTGTAAGTAAGTCTGTGTGATAGGGAGGAGGGAGGATAGGGGAATCCATGGCTGATTTGTAAAATTAAATTAATTATAAAATTTAAAAAAATTTAAAAGACTCTGTTTCTTAATTTTTGAAGTAAGCTCTGTACTTTTTGGCCAAATATAGGTTGAGATATATATACATATATAAAATCATATATGAATATATATAATCATATGTGTACATATGTGATTAATGAAATAAAAGGCCTTTATATAATCTGATCCTTAATTCAAATCCATAAACACAACTGATTTAGAAATCCATTAGAAGGCAGAACTAGACTCACAATCACTACTTGGTTTCACCTTCTGTCTATGCCCCAAAGAGACACTGAAGATATATATGAAAACGAAACTGGATTGTTGCAGAATATTTCTTTAACGAGGCAAAGATGTGTCCCATTTGTTTATGTTGTGGACTATTACTTTATGCAAGGATGTATTCCATTTGTTTATGCTGCATTTGTTTAATGATGTAAAGAAGTGTTGCTTTGCCTGCCTAAGGCACCTGATTGATCTAATAAAAAGCTGAACGGTCAATAGCTAGGCAGTAGAGGGATAGGCGGGGTTGGCAGGCAAAAAGAATAAATAGGAAGAGAGAAGCTAGACTCCAGGGAGAAAGAGAGAGAGATGCCCAGGTCCAGCTAGCCAGACATGGGAGAAGCAGGGAAAGTCAGACATATAGAATGAAAAAGAAGTAAAATGTAGATGAAGAGAAACAGGTTAAATTAAGTTTTATAAAAGCTAATGGGACAAGCATAAGAGAAGGCTGAGCATTCATAATTGATAATAAGTCTCCGTATCGTGATTTGGGAGCTGGTTGGTGCCCAAAAGAAAGCCTGTTACCCTGGATGTATAAACCACAGTGCTGTGGGATGGTCTGTATGTCAAATTGCTCTAATTGGTCAATAAACAAAACACTGATTGGCCAGTGGCCAGGTAGGAAGTATAGGTGGGACTAACAGAAAGGAGAAAAGAAAGAACAGGAAGGCAGAAGGAGTCACTGCCAGCTGCCGCCAGGACAAGCAGCATGTGAAGATGCCAGTAAACCATGTGGCAAGGTATAGATTAATAGAAATGGGTTGATTTAAGATATAAGAACAGTTAGCAAGAAGCCTGCCATGACCATACAGTTTGTAAGCAATATAAGTCTCTGTGTTTACTTGGTTGGGTCTGAGCAGCTGTGGGACTGGCGGGTGAGAGAGATTTGTCCTGACTGTGGGCAAGGCAGGAAAATTCTAGCTACACCACAGAACACAAAAGCTTGAAAAGATTTTGATCTTTTAGACAAGATCACCATCTATACTTGACTAAATATGTTTGAAAATACAGGGCTTGGCATATAGTGGTGCACATTTAAATTTCTATCTCTAGATAATTCAATGAGGTATCATGTATCTAACTCATGACCAGGATCAAATTCTGAGTCTAAAACAAATTGACTGGGCTCCTAGGTGAGTTACTAAGCCTGTTTCTTTCCTATAGATAGATGTTTTGATGACTGACATGTGTATTTAGAGCAGTGTAAATGCTCCATGATTACAGGGCGTTATTATTAAGATGATGACAAGAGACGTGGTATTGCTGTTGAATAAATGAATGGTTTTTGAAAATGCCCATCGCTGATGCCATCATTTTCAATAGTCACCAACTGAAGCTATTTGTTTACTCAGAGCATATTTACCACCATTACTCAAGAGATTTCTAGAACTCCTTGTAAAGAATCCCTTAAATGACACATCTAGTCCCTTAAATAATGGAAGTGAACAGAAACCTATGGTCACAGTTTATTTTAAAATAAATAATTGTAAAACTAAATAAGCAGTAATGACCCGCTCTAAGGCTCAAATGTAAGTGACTGGTATGCTTACAGAAACCCAACTGTTTTTTAAAAGGTAGTACTTCTCATCATTGTGCATAACCAAAGAAGATGCTGGCAATGCAGAAGAGAATGGAAGAAGTAACTCTAGGCAGTGTTTACTCTTGGATTTAGCTCTTGTTTGCACTAAAAGTTTTTGAAAGCGAACGTTACCCATTTAACTAAACGTTTCTATCAACGTGGCACTTCTGAAAATGCATTTGACTGATTATATCTTCTAAGTGATGCTTTATTATCACTACATCTTTTTTATTTTCAGCCTAGAAAGAAAACAAACGAGACATGTGATTAAGGTATTGACTGAAACAAACAGTAAAATCAGGAGTTCTGCCTACCTGAGCTCCTGGGCAAATCTGAGACACATCATTGTGATCCTCGGAGCCTGAAATTAGGGCAGCAATAACCTGTTAGCTCTTGAGACAACAGACGGGAATGCAAAAATGTGGGAGGGAAGCATAAGCATTTCTAGACTCTCGTTTTCTGATACCTTGGGGAAGGCAATTCCTGCATCTATCAAAGGTTTTCATTATCTTTAAACTTCTCAGCACAGTTTGGAAAAGCCAAGCCTTTATTTCTACATCTCCTCTCCGTTCTCAGAGAACTGCAGGGAGACAATTCACACAAGGGATTCTGCATATCTTGCAGGTAATATAAGATTACCCCTTTTTTTCTGTAATCTATTCAAGGATGTTTACCTGGTAAAGATGGAGCCATTGTTACCATTCACTTCCACAAGTAGGCTTACTTACAGGTTCAGGAGATAACAGAGTGTCTTCTTTGTAACAAAGGGTGAGCGTGCTTCCTGTATAACACAAAAGAGACTATAAATCTCTAGTGCAAAGATGCTATTTTATCGTTATAGAGGATTCAGCTTTCCTGACCACAGGGCTCTTCTCCTTTTGGGGTGTGTAGGTACCTTCATAAAGTTCATGGTATGAGGGATGGATCCTGAGGTACTTACATGCGTGGGTGTGCACATGCACACCCACACCAAGTGCCAGTACTCTAGCAATAACTGTTGCTATGAATAGTCCACAGCCTCACATTTGTACAAGATTCGGTAGCCAGTGTTGGTTCAAACTTCAGGAACCGAGTTGCTTCTTTTAGGTGTATTTAAATACAGCACAGTCTGGTGAACACTATTCTTGTGATTATTAACTTGATCCCAAATGTACAAGAAAGCATATCAAAATCTCTTTGAGGAATAAAGTAAGCTAAACACAGATCAGATGCGACTCCACTGAAACTCTTTGTAAAGTGCAGGCATCACCTTCTATAAAAACAGGCTCTATAGATTGACTAAGAAAAGCAAGTTTACAAGAAAAGTCTGGAAGAGAGCCTTGTGCAAGGAAGTCTTTGGTCACACAGACTGCTCAGAAGTCACCAGATTATAGGGGACATTCACTCCAGCCTTCCGGGTGGAAAACAGGTTTTGTATTCCTTCTCTTGAAGAAACAATCCTGTGTACAGGTTTCCCTGGTACATGTCTGTGAGCAAAAAGACCTCCATATCCTCTGCACACTAATACATCTAAAACATTGCTATTTTAAAAGAACAAAATAAAACAAGGTGGCTAACCTTAAACTCCCTGTGTACTCAAGGATACCCACGAACATCAGATAGATCCAAGTGTTAGCATTATAGTCACACACCTCCATCCCCTTTTTAAATGCTACTGGGAATCAAACCCTGGACTTTGAACAGACAAAGTTAAGTACTCTACCAATTGAGCTATAGTCCCAGCTCCAAATATTATTGTTTTAATTTGTTAAGCAATACAGAGCTTGCCAATATATTTTACATTTCTTCACACAAAAGATCTGAACCCTAGGGTTTACTTCTGTACTTATGATGTCTTTCAGTTTCAGCCACAATTCAAATGCTCAGTAACCACAGGTTTCTACTGAAAACTGTATTGAACAGAAAAAGTTTGAGATGGGGACACCTTCAGGTTTTATTTTTTATTTATGTGTGTGTGTGTGCGTGTGTGTGTGTGTGTGTGTGTGTGCGCGCGCGCGCGCGCATGTGTGCATGTGCATGAATGTTGGTATTCACGCATGTGTGTAGGTGTCAGAGAAAGACATCATATGCCCTGGAGCTGGAATTACAGGCAGCTGTGAGCCATCTGGCACAGATACTGGGAACTAAGCTCCCATCCTCCGCAAGAGTTGCAAGTGCTATTACGAGAGGCTGATCCATCTTTCCAGGACCCCAGGGGACACTCAGAGTAATGTGTCCCTTGCTGTGTGAACAGTAACAATATGAGGGTTAGAAAAGTATACAGAATGATACAAAGTTGAATTGATTTTTTTTTTCAATATCTATTAGGATTTTGAAAACTCCTAAGATGCTGAGTTCTTTTAATCTGCTTAATGGAAAATGGTTTTCTTTCAGAGCATTTATGAGGCCTACTACCCTCTGTGATATTTCCAGGAACTGTAGGCACACGCTGAATTCTCTGGGACAGATGTGAGTTCAAACATCTAGTTCTATGTTAAGAGGGACTTTAGAGTTGGAAGTCTGAACCATCCCACATGTCCTGCTTGGCAAGGGCTGTCTTTTCCCTGCTTTGAATTCACTTTTTTCAGGTCCGCATCTCTTCTGCTCCCACAGGTCTGGTAGCTGCCCAGACCAAGCTTCATATGTCCATCAATTTGTCTCCTGTGTTCCCCCATTTTCTCTCTGTGTAAAAGTACCGTCTTCTCCTAGAGAGGCCACAACGGAGTGCTGTCTGTTAAGTAGCATGCACAACAGAAATTCATTGTTCTGTGGTTATGGAGGCTAGAGGTGTGAGATCAATATGTGGGCTGGGCTTGTCCCTTCTGACCCCTGCAATGAAGTGTCCGTTCTGTGCCTGTCCCTTGAGCTCCCGGCGAACTGCTGGCAACCTTCGGTGTTTCTTGGGTTTTAACACTATTTCCCCGGTCTCTACCTTCATGTACATGCACAGTCAGCAAGCCTGTATCCAAACCTCCACACTCCCCTTGCTGGATTATCATCCCCCTCCCCACCCCACGACCAGACACCGTCTTCTTGACAAAGTTCAATTGCAATGACCATACTCCCGTGTGAGGTCGCATTCTGAGGTCCTAGCTACAACTGCAGCATGCCAGGGAAGGTGACACAATTCAAGCCATGACGACACGCAGCAAATGCATTTAGCAAACATTTGAAAGTGTTTGCTGAAAGCCAAGATATGTTCCCATAAACATTTTATTTTTAAAAGCCATGCTGCTTTTTCTCAAGCTACATATTTAGCTCCATTCCCCCACTAATCCCTTAGAAGCTTTCTGGAATATAAGCCAACTCAACTACAGCAGTCCCTGTTTCCTAAAAAGCTGTTCATGGGATTCATTTCCTATAGCTGGTATTAACTAATTGCTACTTGGGGTCCTAATAGCCCAAACCCATTATTTCATAATTCCAGAAGTCAGAAAGGAGTCTGGCGTGCTGAAATTAAGATGCTGGCAGAGCTCCCTTCCTTCTGGGGCCAGAGAATGTCCTTTCTTACCTTCCAGCTCTTGGAGGCCACCTGCATTCCTTGGATAATGGCCCTGTCTCTACCTTCAGGGTTGTCTGCTTCTAGTCCCACTCCCCCCCTACCCCCCCTACCTCCACCCCCCTACCCCACCCCCTGCTTTTGTAGTCACATCTTCTGCAACTCTGGTCCTTCTACAGGCTGCTCTTGATTAGACCAGGATAACCCAAAGTATTCCCCTCCTCCACGATCCTGAACTCAGATCCACAAAGTATGTCTTTTCAGTATCAGGTAATGTATCAAGGGAATTAGGACCTGTATGTCCTAGGGAGAACAAAACTTTGCAATCCAGAAGCATGTTACCATCTCCACCTGAAACACCATGTGGCTATCACCTCACTTTTTTTTTTAATTAAGGAATTTTTTTTTATTCGTTTTACATACCAACCACAGATTCCCCCTCTCCTCCCTCCTCCCGACCCACCCGCCATCCCCTCCTCCAACAAGGTAAGACCTCCCATGGGAAGTCCGCAGAGCCTGGTACATTCAGTAGAGGCAGCTCCAAGCCCCTCCCCCTGCATCAAGGCTGCGCAAGGTGTCCCACCATTTCTGTGGGCTCCAAAAGCCAGCTCATGCACCTCGCCTCACTTTTTCAAAGACCAGACCTACTATACCTTTTTAATGGAAAACCTCTGATTTCCTGATTCAGCACACTCTCCTTCACTAAAGTCTTGGGACGATTTTTTTTCTGCAACCGCCGCCTCTACTGTGATTGGGTCCAAGTCTGCCCTGTCCTTTTGCTTTGCTGTTTGGTTTCCTTGCTCTTGTCTCATCTTTTCCACTTGCTGCAACCTCCAGAGCAGCTGTGCTCAACCTGCATGTGGCAACCTCTTTGAGGGTCGCATATCAGATTTACATTATGGTTCACAACAGTGGCAAAATTATGAAGTGGCAATGAAAATAATTGCATGGCTGGGGGTCAGCACAGCATGGGGAACGATATTCAAGGGTCGCAGCGTTAGGGAGGATGAGAACCAGTGCTCTACTGGGAGAAATCTCTTTACTCATCTGTGGTTCCCTAGGGCCTCTCTTTGTTGTTTATAGCTACAAGCAACATTTTCTGGAAATGCTTCGGTGTATTGATTCCTTGTCCTACTCCAGCTGAGAAAGAGTACCAGAGCCAAAGACCTGGAGCTCGGGGCCAGTGAGCAAAGGGGGAGGCTGCTGGCTTCTCTCCTGTACATCCCTGGGCCTATCACAGTAAGGCTTCTTCCTTGGGATTCCCTCTGCTCTGCTCATCCCTCACTGGATACTACAACTTCCTGGGAATTTTTCAATCTGTGCTTTGTAGACTGGGAACTTTGTGCATTTCTTAACTATTCTAATGCATACAGAAAGAACTAGATAGGATTAAAAATTTATCTCTGAAAAGTTCGAAGTTACCTCCCAGGAAAGTAATGACATGTTGCAAATTCAGTGAAAGCACATCCTTTTGAAGCAGAAGGTTGTTTGATTTCATGGTAAACCCCAGAAAGGGCAGTGCTTTTGTGTATTTCACCCTTAGCAAATGACCCCCCCCCTCTCCCCCCCTATCTATCTAAATAGATAGATAGATAGATAGATAGATAGATAGATAGATAGATAGATAGATTTATCTTAGTTCCCCCTTCACACACACACACACACACACACACACACACACACACACACACACACGGGGGTGGGGGGTGGGGGGGAGCATGTAGTCTCCAGAACACATGTCAAGGGATTAGAATGTGCCAATACTGAGGATAAGGACACACAGTGATTTGTGTATGGAATTGAGAGTGGGTATGGGAGATTCCAAAATGGAAAGCTGGGGCCTTTGTGCCTTTCTCTGCTGCAGTCCCTTCGGAAGGCATGAAACCAGTCTGTCTAGTGGATCCAGCTGGTGGCTGCAAAATAAACAGCGTCCTATGGTGCTCAGCGGTGGCTGGCTGCTGTCCTGCCAGGACTTCACAGGTTGAATTTCCGTTGAAAATGTACTGAGCAGAAGTGGATCTGACCACAGCTGGCCCCGTTGCCTTTGATGTTTCTCTTTTATGCGATTTCCTCGTTTATCTTTATGTCCCCATTCATTTGATCCACGTTTCCTGGGAGTTACTCATTTGAAAGACCTGTTGGTCTTTCATTTAATGATTCTGCTGGAGTTATTTTTGCCAAACTACGATCTTTTCCCTTTGGAATAGACCAATTATGCTGCGATACAACAGGCTTATTCTGTAAGTGGTTTCTTACTTCTGTCTTAGTTTGTTTTTGTTTTTGTTCTTTTGCTGGTTGGTTTACTAGGGCATATTCGCCAGTTTCCACCAAGGAACATGCAAATCACAGAGTCAAATCTGTAAGATATTTTAATTGCTGTTCTCTCTGTCTCTCTCTAATGCTTTGGTGCAAGATCATTAGTCCTTATTTGGGGGATATTTTATTCTATTCATCATGAGCAGCTGTAATGGTTAATCTAGATTGTAAATCAGACCACATTTGGAATCAACTAAAACACAAACCACCAGCACCCCTGGGAGGAATTTTCTTGATTCAACTGTTTGAAGCAGGAGGACGCATCCTAAATGTGAGAGGCATCACCTGGTTGGCCTTCAGAACCAAGTTGGGACTGCTGAGAGAGAGAGCCTGTCCTGTGGACTGGGAAGTACCAGATTCTCAACCTCTCTGGTGTAAGGCTGCCACTGTTAAATTATGCAGACCATATGTGGAAAACAATATCATAAATCTGCTTTCTTAATATATATGTATTATATTAAAATATTGTATATATTATACATATATTCTATCTGTTCTATACGTGTAGAGAACCCTGATCCCATACCATCTAGAAAAATGTGCCTAATATCAAATATCTGTACATATGAACACAGCCAGTCCAGGAATAATACTTCTCCTCCTTACAGCCATGATATTTCTTTGCCCCCTCCCACTTTCTATGGAATACTGTGTACTTCTTATCTATGTACTTGGGATTAATAAATGGGTAGATGAGAAAATACCAAAAGTGGGACCGGAAGTGGGAGACTGGCTGGGTGTTCCTACTTATTCTCCTCATAATAGGTGCGGAAGCATCTTAGTGTCTCTCTATGCAGCAAAGTATAGGTGGCAGGTTCGGCAGTGCATGTTGGTACATTCATTTCAACAGGTGTTTTGAAACTTTTTTTAAGCTTCTTTTAAAAAGTATTTATTTATTTTATATGTAAGTGTTTTGCCTCCATGCATGTGTGTGTCTGGTGTCCTCATCAGATCCCCTGAACCTGGAGTCACAGATGGGTATGAGCCACCACGTAGGCGCTGGGAACTGAACCCAGGTCCTCTGCAAGAACAACAAGTGCCCTTAACCACTGAGCAACCTCTCCAGCGCCAGCATTTTTTTTTTAAGCTTCTTCATGATAACTGGGAGAATTTCACACTCTGGGTGCACAGAAAAGGATGTTCCTTCTTAGATCATTGAGTGCCATGTCGTAAGAATTCCTCCCCAAAGTCCATCTCGGAAGTTAACAATTAAAAGGAATTTGGGGACAGTTAATTCCTCCTCTTTGGGAGGTGTTGTGATAGCTAAATTGATAGTCACCTGAAAAACAATTGGAAGTATACTGCTAGAAGATTGTCCGGGTGAGTGAACTGAGTGCAAAACACTCCGTGAATGTGGGCGGCACCATGCCCTTGAATGGACTGACAGAGGACAGAGTTCATGCTCAAACTTGTGCTTTTTTTGTAGAGAGCTGCGTGCAGCCGCGCCTCAAAGATGGCGCTGGCTTCCACCTTCCACCCTCCCTACGGTGAGTGCTCTCTGTGATAAACAACTCCTTATTTGGCTAAGGCTGAGGATTTGGCTTGCTTCCCGCGCACCTGGACCTACCTACGTGGCAGATTGGGGTTGGCTGCCCAGAAGCTATTTAGGTTTGTGGGTTGGCTTTCCCCGGGGTCAGAAGTCAGAAGATGGTTTCAAGGTTCCTGAAGCCTGGTGTTGCGTCTTCCTTGCTGGTCGAGGCGGACATGACACTTTTCTTTCTTTTTTTTTTTTTTTTTTAAACCTATGCTTTTCTAGCACGAATTTTTTTCCCCACTGCTAGTGGACTTCAGACTCCAGCCTCCTGAGCCTTTGGGTGTGGATCTTCAGCAGAGCCTCCTGTGGTGTGCCCGCCCTATCCTGCATCCTCAGACTGCAGCTACACTGTGGCCTCGCTCTCATGCTGGGGCTCGAAACTTCTCTGGGCAGCTACAAGTTCCCCTGCCTCTTAAACCTGCCTGTGGCCACTGTGCTATGCCTCGCCTCTGAGTGTGTGGGTCCGTCTCATCCCTCTCATATTTATGTGCTGCTATTGATGTTTCTCAGAAAAATCTTGACTAATGCAAATAGAAAAAGGCAGGCTTGAATGAATAAAACTCTAGACATTAGAACTGGATTCTAGTTCCTAACTTTTTTCTTTTCTTCTATGACCCTGCCATTCACCCAACAATTATCCTTTTGTAAATCTTGTTAGAAACATAGAAAATAAAGCAAAAGTATCTGGAACATGTTTATTCACAGCCCTACCCCATCACCATAAAGTCAACCACCACCACCCCTTTAAAAAATAAGCAGGTAGCCGGGCGGTGGTGGCGCACGCCTTTAATCCCAGCACTTGGGAGGCAGAGCCAGGCGGATCTCTGTGAGTTCGAGGCCAGCCTGGGCTACCAAGTGAGTTCCAGGAAAGGCGCAAAGCTACACAGAGAAACCCTGTCTCGAAAAACCAAAAAAAAAAAAAAAAAAAAGCAGGTAATTTTAATTTTAGTAGTATTTTATTTAATAAAATAAGCTCAAAACAATATAATCTTAACATGGATAAACTGTAAATCATCAGTTAACTTCACAATCTGAAAGTCCATTGAAATGCCATGCATTATCATTTCAAATTCTAAGCAATAGGGAAAATGAACACATCACTAATTTTACATGATCTTTTCTTTCTACATCTTTGAAATATTGCGTATTACCAAAAACTGTTACATATAAACTATATAAAAGATGGAGGAGAGATGAGCCAGTGCTTAAGAACCAATTCTGCTCTATCAGCACTGAGTGCGGTTCCCAGCACTCACATTGGGTGGTTTATTTTCTTATTGTTTTTATCATTTGAAATCATAATACATGGCATTTCAATGGTCTTTCAAAATGTGACGTTCCAAGGGATCTGAAACGCTCTTCAGGCCTCTGAGGGCACCCTCACTCATATGCACATACCCATACGCAAGTGAGCATACATAATTAAAATTTGATATTTTTAATAAATTTACTTATTTAATTTTACAGTCTGGCCTCACTTACCCTTCCCTCCTCTCCTCCCAGCCCTCCCTACTCTCTGTTCCCACCCTCAATACACTCCTCCTCCTCCTCCTCCTCCTCCTCCTTCTCCTCTGTTTCTGTTGAGGAAAGGGCAGGTCTCCCGTGACTATCAACAAAACATGGCAGATCAAGTTGCAGTAAGACTAAGTACCTCCCGATGTATTAAGGCTGGGCAAGGCGACCCAGTATGAGGAATAGGCCCAAAAGCCAGCAAAGGAGTCAGAGACAGACCCTGTTCCCACTGTTAGGAGTCCCAAAAAGATACAAAACTGTAACACACATGCAAAGTGCCTAGGTCAGTCCCATGCAGGCTCCCTGGTTGTCAGTTCAGGTTGTGAGCCTCCATGAGCCCAGGTTGGTTGATTCTGTGGGGTTTCTTGCGGTGTCCTTGACCCCTCTGGCTCCTACAATCCTCCCCCCCCCCACCTGCAGGATTCCCCAAGCTCCACCTAATGTTTGCCTGTGGGTCTCTGCATCTGTTTCCATCAGTTGCTGGATGAAGCCTCTCTGATGACAATTTTGGGAGGCACCCCTCTAGTCACAGGAGATGGCCAGTTCACGCTAAGTATCGGTTACTGATAGGAGTCTTAGCTGGAGTCATCCTTGTAGATTCCCTTGTACCAGGTTTTTACCTGACCTCAAAATTTGGTGTTTCTACATAATATATTTTTCTAAGCACCAGCTGTGTTCCATGAACTTTGCCAAACGCTTTACGTGAATTATTTCATTGTTAATGTGCAATAACATGTCAAAGCTAGGTGCTCTTATTTTCCTATTGTTTACGTGAGGAAATCAACATTCAGAAAACTGAAGTGGGGAAGGGGATGTGGGTACAGAGCCCCATCTCTAGCCAAGAAGTGACTTACAACTGACAGCTTCTGAAAGAGGGAAATTGGTTTTCTTCAATGGAGTGACACAGGGTATTCAACCACACTCCAGGGCAGGCCTCGTGGTCAGACCTGCAGAGTTGGCTAGCACAAAATGGACTCCATTTTTTTTTTTGGGGGGGGGGGTCCTGTTTGGTGGTGTATGCCTGCCTGCCTGTGTGTGTGTGTGTGTGTGTGTGTGTGTGATTTTTATTGTTTTCATTTGATTTGGTTTTGATTTTTTATTTTAAGAGAGAATGCATGGGGTATTTGGGTCGGTAGGACTGGGGTGAAAACCTGGGAGGATTTGGAGACAGTAAAGAATATACTCAAAATATACTGTATGAAAAGTGTAAAATAATAAAGAGAATTGAATTACCGTCCTTAAGTTCAAAACTGAGGCACAAATTCCTTTCGAATTGCTTTTATACATCTATTTCTTTATGGATTTATTTTGAGGGGGCCAGAGCCATGCGTACACCACAGCATGCATGTGGAGACCAGGAGACAGGCTTTAGGAGTCAGTTTTCTCCTCCCACTACATGGATTCTAGGCATGAACTCAGGTCATCAAGTTTAGCAAGAGCACCTTTACCCCTGAGATACCCACTTTCTGTTTTATAGCTCAGGCTAGTTTAGAACTTAGCTATCCAGCCCAGACTATCCTGGAACTTGCAATGTTGCCCAATCCCCCTGCCTTTGTCTCTGCTCCTGAATGCTGGGTTTACAGGTGTATGGCACACATCAGGCAAGATATAAGATTTTAACATATTTTATCCCAATAATTCAGAAAAACCATTAGATGTTTTATTAGTGATAAAATAGGATCCTTGGCCCTTGAATAAGGATTATGCAATCATACCACCTTGAGCTGACACCATCTAGCTTAGCAAGTCAGGAGATAATGTGAAGCCGTCCGCAGAATATGCTCAAATAGGCATTGTCTCCATGGGAAGATAATCCTTTGAAAATATTCAACTTAGAAAATGTCAAGGAAGCATTAACTGGCTTGAAAAAAATTATGCAACCACTTAAATCCCAACCTTACAGAAAGGCATCGATGTGATGCTTCATTCTAATTAGATCCCTTTGCTCAATCTTAACTGCCCAATCTAAAACAGGCAACATTCTGCAAGAAAACCAAGACTCCCAAAGGAGTCCCACAGTCTCTCCGACACAGCTCAACCTTCTGGAACACACGACTGGACAAGTGTTCACAAATGACTTCCCCCAAACCTGATGAGAAAGCCTTCTGAAACCACCTTCTTCATGGCCCTCATAGAATCCCTTGTTTCCTGTTGATGCTACAATTTCATTCCACATTTTTAGAAATCAGTGTGACTCAACAAATGGAAACACATGAACTATGAACCAAAGGCTGAGGGGCCCCCAACTGGATCAGGCCCTCTGAATAGGTGAGACAGTTGATTGGCTTGATCTGTTTGGGAGGCATCTAGGCAGTGGTACCAGGTCCTGTGCTCATTGCATGAGTTGGCTGTTTGAAACCTGGGGCTTATGCAGGGACGCTTGGCTCAGTCTGGGAGGAGGGGACTGGACCTGCCTGGATTGAGTCTACCAGGTTGATCGCAGTCCTCAGGGGAGGCTTTGCCCTGGAGGAGGTGGGAATGGGGAGTGGGCTGGGGGGAAGGGGAGGGGGGCAGAAGGGGGGAGAACAAGGGAATCCGTGGCTGATATGTAGAACTGAATGGTATTGTAAAATAAAATAAAAGGAAAAAAAATCAGTGTGACTCCTCCCCAGATGTCTCTGGTATGTAGGCTTGGTCTCCCGAATATACTGAGTTCTCCTCATCTGAGCACAGATGGAACCCTTCCTTCAGGGTTCAATTATTTAGTCATGAAAGGAACCTTATCCATTCAAAACCTTGCCAGGTCCAAAAACAGTCCATAACTGGGATAACTAAAGGACATCTAAACTAAAATTTAGTTCTAAAACAGAAATATATATATATATATATATATAGCATGTGTGTGTGTGTGTGTGTGTGTGTGTGTGACTTGTGATCTGTGCCATGTTGAAAAGTATTTTAATTGTGCTATTGAAGTTTTATTTGACTGATGAAATATAAAAAGTGATTTAAATTTCAAGCCTAATGTTTCATAACTTCAGAGGACAACTTTCTAGAACCTCTTTTTCAAGAAAGAAAAGTGAAAATAGCAAACAAGGTACTGTTGTCGTCAGGAGACAGACAATTATGGGGACATCACAGGACAGAAGGGAGCAGCTCTTTTGGTGCAGTGGGCGAATTGAAGGAGAGAAAACCGAGAACACGTTCTGTAGAGACAGACCGCGAAGGCATTTCTTTTCTCTTAAGTTTTGGTTGTGTGAATTTTGCATGGTTAATACAGGGTATCCATTTCCTACAGTAGTTAAAGAACAGACCCATTTTCTTTTCCAAATAGAATTAAAATCTAACCTTATGATAATGGCGTTGAATCGGGCGTGCTGTACAAACTGGCTGTGAGATTCGATTCTGAATGTAGACAGCTTCTTTGAATTATTTCTCCGTATTCCCAAGGTGGGTGCATCGTCCCCACAAGTGAACTGGGGACTCTGGAAAGTGTGTCTCCTTCAAGGAAGAGAGTTACACATAAAACAAACACTGCACCATTGCTTGGCTTAGCAAATAAGGAAAAAGGGCACCTTAGGAACACAGGGAACATTGGAAAAGAAGCACCATGTTCAAGGAAGACTCTGGCAAGGTGAATGACTCATCCTTGCTTAGGTGGTGTGAGGATAGGAAGATTATGGTAAGGGTTACATACACAATCATGGGGGGAGACCTGTGGTGGTCCCCAGATATTTATTTCTCTCTGTCTACTTCCCTGGCAATTTCTATTAATCTTTGAAGAATCAGGTCATCTCCACCATCATTTTACTTTATTTTACTAATGTGTGTGAATTTTACAAAGTAATGGCTTTCATGATGACATATCTATATATACATACAACACACTTCCATCATACTTAACACCTCCAGTAATCTCTTTACCCCATGTCCTTTTCCCACTTTTACTTTGATGCTCCCTTATCCCCTTAAATCTCACACAGGAGACAGAACTCATACTTGTCTTTGTGAATCTGCCTATTTTGCTTACCATGATCATCCATAGTTCTGTCCCTTTTGGGGCACATGACATAATTTTGTTCATCTTTATAGTTGAATATCCGATTATCTATGTGTACCACATTTTATTTATCCATTAAATGAATAGCCAGGCTGATTCCATAATTTTACTGTGAACATTATACCAATAATAACATTGGTGTGCAAGTATTTTTATAGTAAATTGATTTTTCCAGGTCTGATGGTGCACACCTGTGATCTCAACACCAGGGAGGCAGAAGTAGGGTACATTGTGAAGTTTCATTTTAAAAACTAGACAGGCAGATAGCTGTCAATAAAATGCTATCTCATGAATTATATTCCTAATATTCTAACCGTGACCCTACTGAAATTATCTCACAACTGACAGTTGTCAAGAAAGCATCTATATTCTTCACCATCCAGCCTCAAAAAGCTGCTAACTCATTAGCTGTAAGGGGATGAAGAAGATACGAAGATAAATCTTACTTTGAGGAATTTACACCCTAAAAAAGAGATAAACGAGGGCTGAAATAGGTAATCATATTGGTATGCATCTTACCATAATAACGACAAATCAAAACATGGAAGAAATAGGAAGACCACAGATCGTCTTTGAAAACTGAAGTTAGGAGAAAGGATTTAAAGAAAACTAAACAACATAGTATAGGGATTAGGGAGTAGGATTGTGTTTTAATTTCTGCTCTAATGCTTTCTGGTTGAGTAATAATAATAATAATAATAAACATTTACAAGATATTTATGATTAGGTAGGTACTCAGCCAGATACTGTCAACTCATCTCTAAATGTGTGTTGTTTATAATCCTATGTTTTCAGATGAGGAAATTGAGATTGGGGAAATTAAACTTCTCTGAGGTTCTCACAGCAAGTAAGAGCAAAACACTGGAACCAAGACTTGTCAATCAGCTGCCTATTTTAAAAATGGCTATCTCTTTGAGCACCAGTGGTCTTACTTTTAATGTAAAGTTAGGAATATTTGCCTCACTTGTTCATTTAAGGCTGAGGAAATAATAATAATAATAATAATAATAATAATAATATCTTTAGTCTAGTACATCTGGCAGTTGCCACCCTAATTTTATTACTTTATCTTTTGAACAAGGCATGGTTATTTGGTCAGAGGATCTGTTAAGACTGTGATGGTTGTATCCGGGTAGTAGTGGCACATACCTTTAGTCCCAGCACTCAGAGGCAGAGGCAGGGGGATCTCTGTGAGTTCCAGGCCAGCCTGGTCTACAGGTGAGTTCAAGGACAGCCAGAGCTATTAAATAAAGAAACCCTGTCTCAAAAAAAAAAAAAAAAAAAGACTATTCTGGTTACAGTGGTTACAATATGTAGATCAGTTTAGTGGAAGAAGCTCAGGAGACACAAGACATTTGTCCTACCACTTACTTATGAACTTGGGAAAAGACTCAATTCAATCTTCATTTGATTCAACTTTCTCAATTTAACCTGGGTGCAGTAACGTTACCTTTGTTGTATATGACTGAGATCAAATTAGGCCAGAAATGGAGAGTTGCTACAGAGGACCGCTCATGTACACTAACTTAACACACACAGTAGTAGAGAAAGTCAATCAGCCAACCACACTACCAACTACCAGATAAGTAGGAAAGAAAGAAAAAAAGCCGTGTGTTTTATGGACCTTTTGAATTTCAATAGAACCATTCCTGATGTTACAATAAACAGACTATTCTGAAGGGACTAGAATGTGTATCAAGCTATTTGTTTATGACACAGCAAAGTTAATTTTCTCATGAATGGAATATTTTATCACAAAAATGTTATTCTAAATCGTTTGGGTGTTTAAACTATAGCAAATGGAAGTGGTGGAGTAGCACTTTGTGAGGAAAATCTCTGAGATACCTGTCAGATATTAAAATTAATATTAAAGGTATCACAGTGTTGCCTTAAAAGCCTAACTGTAGTTTGCTACATTGTTTCCTTCTAATTAGACTCAAGTGGTGTTTTATTTCAATTGAACAATAGGTTTTGTAAAAGACCTTGAATAAATTCAGACTTAAAGCCCTTTGACGTTAGTAGATATTTAATGTCATACAGATTCATATAATTCCATACAGAATATGGAACTGAATTTGAAAAATATAATACCTACTTACTATAATAGCTTTCACATTGCACTTTCCAAGAAGAAAAAAATGTATTGGAAGTAAGATTAAATTAGAATACAAAATGTATTCTGGAGCAATTTAAGCATATGAACTCATGAGATTTAATGGTTTATAGTCATTTCCATATCTTCACCTCCTGGGAGAAAAGTAACTCCAATTTCTTTATTCAAAGGACAGCCCATAATGAACAGAGAGCTCCATGAACTCACATCCCAAGACATTCTCCAAATATGTGATCTCAAGTTAGTTCAAGGCTGTATGGAAACCAACTGACCATGTGATTTCTAGAATTAGAAGAAATTCCAATTTAATTTTTAATTTTTTTTAGCATACAAAGGTGGTGGGTTTCCTTGTCACTGCCACACAAGCAACCCTTAGTATTTCACCCGTTATCACCCCATTGCCCTGCCTTTCCGTCCTTCACGCCTCCAACTCCGTCTCTGGACTTCTACTTACTTAACTTCAGATTCCACAGAAGAGAAAACATTATTTCTCTGTCTTCTCTACCTTTGCACTCTCTGGGGTTCCCTGCTTCCTTTAGCTTCATTCCTACCCTGCTCTGCAATCCTACTTTTGTATCATTGTGTGTGACATAAATATATACAGTGATATAGATGAATATATATATATATCACATATATATGGCACATGTGTATATCACACACACACACACACACATATGTGTGTGTGTGTGTGATGTAGATTCCATATATGAGATAAAACATGACATTTATCTTTCTGCGGCTGGCTTATTTCACTTAACAGGATGGATCTCTACGCGTTCTCCTTCTTTGAAAATGCCGTGATTTCATTCTTCTTTTATGGCTGAGCAAGCTTGTGTTTCTACATTGTGGTTTACATATCTGTGGTGACAGACACCTCTCTCAGGATTTTATGAGAGTAATCTTGGTGAGTGACCATCTCTAGGTAATCACGTTTCCCACGACCAGTCAGAGAAGAGAAATGCAGACAACACTGATAAAAGCAACAGTTTAAAAACAATTTTTAAATATAATTTTAAGAAATTAGACACTTCCACTACATCCCTAGCAATACTATAAACGAAGTAAGCTGAAATACTAACAGTACATACTAGCAATTTTTCAACTTCTTAAACTGAAAGCGTTAATTGCTAACAAGAAAAAGAATGCATGCGGAGCAAGAATGAATGTGAGAAGTGGCAAAATTACATGGGATGAAGGTGTAAAACGTTATGTTGGGGGCTGACGCAGTCAAGCACACACAGAACAACAGCAGAGACCAGTCAACTTTTTGTCTGGCTCGCTGAGGAAATACAGAATGGAGTGTGAGTGCTTTTTTTCTATTCCAAAGCTGACAAGCTATGTTTGCTTGATTCAGATCGTAGGTCTCCCATGGTGACCTACAGTTTTCAGTTGGTACAAGAGGTAAAAGTGCTTTGTGCTATTTTCATCTCTGAAGTCTACATGTGTTAGACCAAATCTGTCTGCGTGCTGTCCGGGTTGTACCCCGCAGCCTCAGGACACCTGCTGTGTTTGCTGAGCTACATTCATATCCAAGTCCAGCAACACAGGTCCAGTCTGTTCCAACCGATAAAGACTGAGGAATCCCAGTTGGGTGTCCCCAAGCTACCAGTGTAGGAACAGGATAGGAAAAGCCCAATAGCGGCCGCAACTTCGCCAAATGTCTCCAGAACTCGGAAATTGCAGAATACAGCCCAAAACAATCCTCGCTATGGGTGATGCATGAGGTGCCGAATGATCTGTATCTGCCCACACCTCTCCCCACCGCCCCCCTATCACCTACAACCCTATTCACACTTGACTGATGTATCCACATGTCCCAGGAGTGAGGCGCCTGTCCCCTCTGGCTTCCCTCTGCATCCCACTATAGATTTCCCACTCAAGTAAAGATGTGTCCACAAATCAGTGTCTTAAGTTACAACCAGTTTTGTGGGGACATACTGATTCTTGGGATGGTATGTTATTACATTTTCCCCTTTTTGAACATAACATGGTCATCACATCATTATGTGGGGTTAGAGAATATATTGGCTCAGTAGCCATGGCAACTAATTGAGCAGACCAATACAGTGGCAGCTTGGTCTGTGGCAACAGTAATGGAGATATTGACACTCCCTAGCAGAAGGAGAAAAGAGCCCCAGGACATTCACCTGGGGTTCTAGTTATTACATGTCCCTCTCCCAGCTGCACATGATCCTGGGAAGCTAGAGTATATTAAAAGTTGAAGGTTAACTGAAAGGGGGCATCAGAATGCAGTTTCCATGAGATCATGGTCCTTTGGGGTCAACCTTCCCATGCTTGGTGAATATGCCCAATAAACTCATTGGTTCACCGTGTTGGACTTTGATGGGCTTGTTATTGTGATCTATCGTTTGTGCCCTCTCTGGAGTGAGCAGACGTTTGTTCATGAGCCTCCAAGGAAGGCTGACACATCAGGTGTCTCATTCAGTGAACCAGTGGAGAGGAAGTGAGCTTTAGCATTTGGGGATGTAACCATATGGGGGCCTAAAGATTTTATTGGAAGAGCTCTCTTAAGAGGATCACCCACTACAGCATCAGTGAGCTGTCTGAGAAGTGCAAGGGGTCCCTTTGTCAGCCCAGGAGGTCTCCCACATTAGGCTATACTACTAGCTTGTACACTTGTGGAGATCACAAAAACATTCCTTTTTGGTCTTTCTTAAGACCACACAGTTGAAGAGGATTCTCCCATTTCCTACTATTTTGTCTAGCTCCTTCTCTTGGGTCTGTTGTTCAATATGTCTGGATTTCATATGTCTGGTCTCTGTCAGCTCTTCCTTGTAGCCCTCACATGCCTTTCCACTTCCCTCTTCTCCCTGCAGCCAACAACTGATGGCTTCTTATAACTCCATGGAGATGTACGAAGTATTAGCTATCTCTAACCCACTGTCTTCCTCTATCAGGAAATGACATTTCAAAACAACCACACAATGTTTTGATTCCCTTATGTTGGAACAACCATTTTTTCTGTATATAGTTCATGTAAAAATTTATGTAATATTTATATGAATGTATATTATATATGTATATTTATATAATTTATATAAAAGTATATTAAATCCTGGAAATTACCCCAAATGGATGTGATACCTGGTGTATCAAAGTACTTGTAAGTTGTGGGAGATGAGACAGCCAAAGGAATATAATTTAAAAGTTCTTGGGACCTGAGTGGTCACTTTTGAGAAGGTATCACACTTAAGGGAAAGGAAGAAATCTTTTCTGGCGAATGGTGATCTTTGAACATTTATATAAGGATAGCAAGAAAGTAGCCAGAGGTAATCTAATGAAACAAAATAGTACCAAAGAACCAAGAGAACAGAAATAGTCTTCTCCCTCCATAATCATCATTTATTAAAGAAACTATGTTTTATTGACACAACAACACAACACTCTTAATTCCAACTATTCCAACAACTATTCTAATATAAGAATAGTTGCGCTGGGTGGTGGTGGCACATGCCTTTAATCCCAGCACTCAGGAGGCAGAGCCAGGCGGATCTCTGTGAGTTCGAGGCCAGCCTGGTCTACAGAGCGAGATCCAGGACAGGCACACAAACTACACAGAGAAACCCTGTCTCGAAAAAACCAAAAAAAAAAAAAAAAAAAAAAAAAGACCAAGCAAAGATAACATGAGGCATCATTGTAGATGTGTCATAATTTCTTAAAAAAAAAATAACTTTGGAGGGGGCTCTCAATGCATCTGACCATTTAAAGAAAGTTTTGTTCATCAGTACCAAACTACCAGAAACAAGTAAACATGCATTTTTAGGCGAGTAGTTATGGATATAAATGTCCTCATTTATGGAAGTTAGAAGCGAAGTTAAGCCCTTCTCCCATCAGTGCGAAGCCTGAATACAAATGAAAACCAAAAAGGTAGGAATAGACTGTGTTCTTGCAAACGTTTATGGTCAGGCTTGAAACTACCAAAACTGCCTCGTGTGGATAAACACTGCGTGAACTGCGGTTCGTGGTACTAACAGCAGGAGTTGAGAGCCAAACGACCCTTCTTTCTCTACCTGATAAAGATTTTCGTTTGTGGCTGTCAGAGTGCTACCAACTCTGGAATTTGAGGCATAAAAAAATGGAGCATTTTAATATTAAATTCATCACAATTTCCAAAGCTGAGATGAGATTGCTGAATGCCATCTCCTAACTGTAGGACTGCTTCTTATATAAACTACCAGGTTACCAGTGACAAGAAATCCTAGTGTAAAGTTTAGGGGAAAGTTGTCTGTAAGTTGGAAATCTTTGACAGTGGTTTTTAGAGGCAACACATATTTCAAACCAATTGATTTTCCTCTGTTCCTTGGATAAATTATGCACACAGAATGACCATTGTTCCTATTCTGAGTGAATTATCTCTTGACTCTTTCTTTAACAGACTCTCTTGAAACCATAATCTTATAGATTTACACATCAAGAACATCTCATGGAATAAAAAAATAATGTTATGATAGCTACTCTTGGTTGTCAGCTTGACTTGGTTGAGGGATATCAAGAAAACTGGTAAATGATCCTCAGGATCTGAGAAGTTATTGCCAGAGAGTATTGTCACATGAGTCAACAAAACGACCTGAATGGAAACAAAGCACCATTCCATAGACTGGATCCCTAAATGGAACAGAGTGAAAGGGAATGCTCACACATGTCTGTACGGTCGCACATGCCTGCACGCTCACACTCCATTCTTCTTGAGTTGAACAGGTACAGATTTTTATGCTGCCACTTTCAATGAATATCCAGACTACAGATTCCTCAGCTACTGAATTCAGTCTTCCACAATTCACTCAGCAGGTGGTGCTTTCAAGCCTCCAAGCTCAGTGTGGGACTACATCATTGACAGCTCTTATTCTGAAGTCTCCAAGTTCATTGTGGAACTACATCCTTGATAGCTCTTGTTCTGAAGCCTCCAGCATCACAGAATGAGAAGCTGCTGGTTTCCCTAGCTGTCTGGTCTTTCAGTGCCTCTAATGTGTAAACCAATCTAATATGCAACCTCTAACACAGACACACACACACACACACACACACACACACACACCACATTAGAGAAAGAGATTACTTTGGTTCCTCTGGAGAACACTGACCAAACTACATACAATGTAGCTGACCTGCCGTAGCAAGCAAAAAAAAAAACAACACATGAGTTTCATGGGAAAATACAAACAATAACAATACTAATCTACTTAAGGGCAATAACTTCTCACTGACTACTTATTGGTTGAATAAGTAGTTGTTGATCTTAATAATTTGTTGCTATACAGTATGTCATAACAGAAGTGTACAGTCTGCCAATGTACCATTAGCATAAGGCATTGCTATCACTTAAACATACTTCAATAATCAAAATTAGAAGATGAATATTCTTACATTTTGCTGACATTTTAGCCAAGTCACTTAAATTTGGAAGATCTAACAAGGAAGAAGTTTCAGGTGGAAATAAAGTAATTGCACTATAAATAAACAATAAATGAAGATAAATTTTTATTTAAAAATTTAAAGACGACCTAGGGAAGTTCAGCAATTTCCTTAGGTGGGCTGAACTACACAGTGTAGATCACATCATATATTATGTATTTGTCAACAGTTCAGGTTTTAAAATAAAGTTCTAGAATAGATATGTATACATACATACACAGAAACATTGTGATGTTTTAGGTATATTTGGTTTTAAAGTTTTAAAATAATTAACATCCCCAGCCATCACTCATGATTCACCTTAGACACCATGAGGGTTTTTTATTTAATCTCATAAACTAACCTTTGAACTTTGCGTCATCTTTTCATTTCCTAACTTTCTTGTATTCACTGTCTGATTGTTTCAGTGAATTTGGCTTGTATTGTAGATATATTTTTTTAAACAACTGCAAGGTAATCTTGTACATTTCTTTCATGAACACATTTAATTATCTTTGACAATGATATGTATGTTATTTCTTAAAGAGATTTATGTCCAAAAACATTCCCCTAATTAGAATTTTCATTTAAATTATAAAATTTGAATACAGATAAGCATCTGTGTTGATATCTAGTTTATTAATTTTATAATATGATTATCTTTTTTTTCTTATTCAATTACCCTACTTCCCTCCACAGTCTCCTTCTTCACAGCTCACTGGTTTTCTCCCCGCTAAACAGTCCCTCCTGATTCCATGTCATATATATTCCATTACCTTCTTCCATTCCCCCATCCCGTTACAGCGCATCTTCCTTTTTAATGGTGACCTTTTTCCACATGCTACATATGTATATATACACATAAGTAATATATATGTAAATCTAGATTCCTCATGTGAGAGAAAATATGGCATTTGTTTTTCAGAGGCTGTGGTATTACTGCCTTTAATACCGTGAGTTACAGTCCCATCCATTCAAATGTCATGATTCCATTCTTCTTTAGGTACCAATCAAATTCTGTTGTGTGCCTCTACCACATTTTGCTCTCTATTCATCTGTTGATGGACATCTAGATTGGTTCAGGGATCTCTGTGGTGGGCTGACTTTGGGTCCTTTGGTATAGGAGGAGCACAGTCAGCTAGCCTGATAAAACTGCAGCTGCCCTGTTCCGGGTAGTGTGCAGAGACATGAGTGCTAGCTACTTCCTGCTGAGCCTATTTAGAGTCTGCTGCTGCCCTTGGTGATTGGTGACGCACAACTGTCAGAATGCTGGGGCCAATGAGAAAGAGACAACACAGCTAAGAGAGTCTCCAGCTGCCAATGGGAAATTGGGAGGGGTATATAGGTTCACCCCATATCCAAAATAAACAAGTCTGCTGCTTGCTTCTCATCTGACTCCCGGTGTCTATGTCGTTGATGCCATGCCTTCTCACCCCCTCTCCCAAGTGGTTTCCAGATGGGGCAACCTGCAACACTTTGGGTATCTGCTCAGGTGTGATATAGTTGGATCAAAAGGTATATCTATTGGTCTTTTTTTTTTTTTAAAGGATTTTCATTGTGGCTACATCAATTTACATCCCACCAGTATATATGGGCTCCTCTTTCTCTGTATCTTCTCCAGTATTTGCTGTTATTTGTTCTCTTAGTGATGCTCATTATGACTAGGATGCGACAGAATCTTGGTGTCATTTTAATTTGCCTTTCCCTAATGGCTAAGGATGGTGGTAAACATGTTTTCAGGTACTTCTTGGCCATCTGCATTTCTTCCTGTGTGAAATGTCTACTCGATTCGTGTCTCATTTATTGACTGGATGATTTGGAGTTTGGGTGTTTCGTTTTTGCAGTTCTTTATAAATCCTGTATATTGGCAAAAGTATTTTTTCCAAGTCTGCAAGCTCTCTTCACCCTAGCAATTGTCTCCTTGGTGTTTTTTGAAGTGCATGTGATATCATTCGTCAATTCTTGGGATTATTTATTGTGCAATGGAGTACTTATTCTAAAACCCACACCTATGCCTACATAGTCAAGTGTTCCACATATGCTTGCTTCAAGCAGTTTTAGAAGGTGTTTTTGTTGTTTTTGTTTGTTTGTTTGTTTGTTTGGTACTTATATTAAGGTCTTTGATTAATTTGAAAGGAATTAGTAAGGAACGGTTCTAATGCCATTCCTTTCCATGGGACATCAGTTTTCTCAACACCGTTTGTTCAGTAGGCTGTCTTTGTTCCAATGGTCGTTGATACCTTCATCAGGTATCTGGTGAGTGTAGCTGTGTGAGCTTGTTTCTGAGTCCTCCATTCTGTTCCATTCTCCCTGGCTTCTTCCTGTGCCAGGCCCTGTTCATAACAGACAGCTACTCTATAATGTGAAATCACATACTGAAAATCCTCAAGCAGTACTCTTTGCTTAGGAATGTATGGCTTCATGCTACTATGTAAATTTCAGCAGTATTTTTTTTCCAGCTCTGAATCAATAGATTGCTTTTAGTAACAGCCATTTTCATAATAAAGTATCTGCTGCCCATGGATAGGTTATCTATGAGCTCACAGGTCTTCCAATGGGCTCAGCAGGTCTTCCACTTTTCTTTGTCTTCCTCAGTTTCTTTCTTCCTTGTCTGCAGTAGTAGAGGTCTTTTACATCTTTAGCTTTTTAAAATTTATTATTATTATTATTTTATTTATTTAATTCACATTTATTAATAGACTTTTTCAATTATTGGGAAGGGGATTTCCCCTGATTTCTTTCTTTCAAGCTTTTTTATTTGTACACAGAAAAGCTGGTGATTTTTTTATGTTGGTCTTGTACTCTGCTCCTTTGCTGAAAGTATTTGTCAGATCTGATGGTTTTCTAGCAAAGTATTTTTAAATTTATTTTTATTGTCTTAGGTTATGTGGAAGAGAGAGGGTATGTGCACATGAATGCAGGTGCTCTTAGAGGCTAGAAGTGTTTGACTCCCCTGGAACCAAAGTTATAGGTAGTTGTGGGTGGCTGGAATTGAACTCCGGTCTGTGGAAGAACAGTACTTTCTCTTAACTACTGAACCAACCCTCTAGCCCTTATTTTAGTCTTTAAAGTACAGGATCATTTTGTCTCTAGACAAGAGTACTTTGGTTTCTTCTCTTCCTGTTTCTATCTATTTTAATTCTTCTTCTTGGCCTACCGCTCTAAGGCAGTGGTTCTCAACCTTCCTAGTTCTGTGACCCTTTAATGCAGTTCCTCATGCTGTGGTGACTCCCTACCTTTAAAATTATTTCATTGCTACTGTAACTTTGCTACTGTTATGAATTATAATGTAAATATCTGATATGTGGAATATGTGATATGTGACCCCTGTGAAAGGGTTTTTTGACCCCCAAAGGGGTCGCAACCCACAGCTTGAGAACCATTGCTCTAAGCTATGTTGAATGTGAGTAGAAAAAGGGGGAACCCTTTGTGTTATTCCTCATTGTAGAGAAATTAATTCCAATTCTTCTTTAATGCAACACTGAGTATTGATTTTATCATTTATAGTGCTCATTATATTGAGATATCCTCCCTTTATTACTACACTCATGTTTGTATCCTAAAGGAATGTTACACTTTGTCAAAGGACTTTTTTGCATCTCTTGAGATGCACCTGTGATCCCTTGCCTGAAGGCTCTTTATGGGATGTACGACCTTTATTGATTCGTATATGTTGAGCCATCCTGGCATTTCTAGGATTTGGTCATGGTGCATGATCTTGTTAGTGTGTCCTTGATGTCAATGTGCAAGAATCTTACTAAGAATTCCCTTGGAGAATCTTTTCCTTCTGTTGGATTGCTTTGTCCAACTTTGATGTGATGGTTTTTGTTTTACCTTATTATATTCTACTTTGTCATATTTTATTGCTATCTGTTATAAGCCTGTTCTTTTCTAATGAGAGACAGAAAGGGAGTAGATCTGGATGAGAGGGAGGAGCTAGGAGAAGT